>NC_092872.1:104297664-104600695 GCF_028372415.1 Notamacropus eugenii | reverse complement strand
GGTATTTAATAAGTGCTTTGTCATTCAATCAGTCATTCACTAGCCAGGGGCAGCTAGGGGGTACAGTGGATAGAGCACCAGTGCAGGAGTCAAGAGGACCTGAGTTCAAATCTCACCTCAGACACTGAACACTCACTAGCTGTGTGACCTTGGGCAAGTTACCTCAGACACTGGACACTCACTAGCTGTGTGACCGTGGGCAAGTCACTTACCCCCAATTGCCTCATCCTGGATCATCTCCAGTTATCCTGATGAATATCTGGTCACTGGATTCAGATGGCTCTGGAGGAGAAGTGAGGCTGGTGACCTGCATAGCCCTCCTTCACTCAAAACAAAAAGTGCAAGTCATGTCATTATTTCTTTGATGGCATGGTCTTCTCTGGGCACCGAAGGGCAAACACACACACATGCAGTAGCCAACTTTAAGGGGACAGTCAGTAAACTAGTTTGGTTGAGATGTAGGATTGGGAAAAGTAAAGAGTTGAAGATACGACAGGAAGGCTGGGACTGGACTGTGTTGGTCATTACATTCTGGGTTTGTTTATTCTATAAGCAATGAGGAGCCATAGAAGGGTTTTTAGTAAGAGAATGGCAGAAGGAAAGTATTATTGTTGTGCAGGATGGATTGGAATTGAATACATAGATGTCAATTTAGAAAACTACTCATAGTGCAAATGTGAGGTGATAAAGTTCTGAACTGGGAGGACTAACAGTGGGACTAAAAAGAAAGAGATCTATGTGATGGACTCTGACAAGGTACAATTGACAGGGATTAATGATGTATAAGATATGACAGGCAAGAGAGAAGGATGGGTTGAGATGGCTCTGAGCTTTCAATGCTGGAAAACTGAAAGTGCCACTAATAGAAATAAGGATGTGAAGAGGGGGAGCTGGTTTGTGGTTAAAAATAAAGGATATTCTTCTAGACATTGGATAGACATATGGAAGTGTTCTGATAATTAGTGTACAAGCTAGCTTTCGATGAATTGAACTATATTTAAATATGTTAGAAGAGCTTGTTTAAAAAAAATTCATTTTAAGTGAATCATTGTCTCTTTTCTAAATGTAGGTTTTCATATATGGAATGTGTTAAATATTAGACACACCAATTCTAAATTGAGAACACCTCTACCAGAGTATGAAGTCCATGAGGTTTGGAGTCTCTTTTTAACTTTTACAGAAATCCTGTCTCATTTATCTGTTTATCTCTCCCCCCCACCCCCCCCACCCCAACACAAAGTCTTTTAGATTGTGTTCAGTTGAATGGATGAATTTTCAGTTTGCTATATCTTAACTACTTGAGTATATGAATGAAAAGAGTATTGTTTCCTGTGTGTCAAGCATTGTGTCACATGATAGGGATACACAAACAGGCAAGACAGACTCAGCCCTTAGGGCCAGAGGCCAGGTTCCCAGAGACAAGAGTCTAAGTTTTAATGGGAAGAAGGGAAGATTGAAATGTAGTAGTATGAGTTGGAGATTGGAAGTAACTAGGACACCATTTTTGTAAAGTTATTTCAGTGTGTTAAGTTGACATAGTTACCAGCCTGGAAATGGTGATTGTCCATCTTCTAACATATTCTGGGGGCAGGAAGGTGGGGATACCTATGTAATCCTGTCCCCCTTATGCTTCATATATGTGGTTATGTATATTTGTATATTTGTCTCTGTGGTATGCAAGAGTTTGCCTGTGAAAGTGTTTTGTGGACACATATGATTATTGATTTAATATCCTGGAAGGGAGAAGGAAAATGGAAGTCACTACGCTTGAGACTGTCATTGTCACATACTGAATGTGTGTATGAGTGCATCTGTCTATTTACATGTCTGTCTACATATTTCCAAATAGTTCCATGAAATTTATTTGGTTTGGAAGTCAGTTAAATGCAGAGTTCCAGGGCTTTTGTGGTTTAGAATATTTCTGCCAAGACCATTGAATACAATTCAATATATAGGCTACTATATGTAAAGCACCATGCTAACCCTTGGTAGCACATGGATAAAACGAGACATAGTCTGTATCTTCACAGGTTTCACAATCCTGTATGGAAGCTTAAGACATGAACACAGGATAAAATTGCAAATGGAAAGTGCAAAGTCTTATGAGAAATTTAAGTGAGATGGAGTCATTCTAGATGAAGGGATCAAGAGAAGGCTTCACTTAGTAAATAACATCTGAGCTGATCTTGGAAGGAAGGGGAAGATTTTAACAGACAGTGGAAAATCATAGGTTTGAAATTTCGAAAGGATCTTGTAGCTCATCTAGTTTAGGGGTTCATCATCTGAATTTCATGGATAGGTTCAGGGAAGTCTGTGAATTTGAAAAGGGGGGAATTACATGTTTATTTTAACTATTCCCTAAGGGAAATTACCTATATCCTTCAATTATGAATTTTGGCAACAAACCACAGGGGTGTTAGACTTCAGAAAACTGCCAAAGGATTCCCCAATGCACAAAAACGTGAAGATGCCTCCATCTAGTTCAATGTTCCCATTTTACAAAGGTAAAAACAAAAGCCTCAAGAAAGAGCATGACTTGCCCAAGGGTTCAGAGGTATGAAAAAGCAACAGCTGAAATTTTGCATTACAGACACGAGAAGCAGAAGGAGAGGAAGACAGCATAGACAAAGGCTCAAAGGTAGACGCAGCGCAGAATGAAAGTGGCTTTTCATTAGTAGGAAGTTGTTTCAGCTGCCATTTACTACTTTCCCTACCAGAAAATGCTTGTTGTGCTACATAATATTGAAAAGAAGGGGTAATTGTACAAGTAACCGTGGCCATTGCTAGCTTTTTTGTCATCTCTTTCATGCTCGAGAATACAAAATGACCTTGGGACTTCCAATTCCAAACTACACAGGACAAAGAGTCAAAATATGTTTGCATCTTAAAGAGCTTCTTACATTAAAAAAAATCAACCAATAAGCATTTATTAAGAACCCTCCATATGTCAGGAACTGTGCTAAGTGTTGGAGATACAAAGAAAAGCAGAAGACAACCCCTGTTTTCAATAAGTTCGTAGTGTTGTGGGGGAGGCCACATGAAAACTATTTTGTAAAAACAAGATAAATACAGGAGTAGTGATAGTCATTAGAGGAAAGGAGCTAGAAATAAGAGGGTTCAGGAAAGGCTTCTCATAGAAAACTGTATTCTAGCTGCTACTTGAAGGAAGCTAGGAAAGCTGGGAGATGGAGATGGGGTGTGAGAGTGTTCCAGAAATGTGGAACAACCAGTGAAAATACCCAGAGCCTGGAGATGAGTCTTGCATGAGGAGAAGCAAGGTTTATTAACTAAATGAAAGCGACAAGATATTATTTGGTTAATAACCAGGAGCGTGGGTAGAGCAAGGATAACATTCACTGATTTTCCTCTTTGTTTATTTCTTGTTTCAATTTTGTTCATGCTTTGAAATAAGCTATTTATGAAAAGAGTTCTCTTTTGGTTAGTTAGTTTACTAAAATAAGCCATGTTTTTAAGTGTGTTTTGGCATAGTAAATCCAAATGAATGCCCATCGATTGGAGACTGGCTGAACAAACTGTGGAATATACATGGAATATTATCATACTTAGAAATAACACAAATGAAGAAAATAGAGAAATTTGGGGAGACTTGTATGAACTGATGCAGAATGAAGTAAGCAGTACCAAGAAAATAATATACAAAATGACTGCAATAATGAAAATGAAAAGGATACTCAAATAAGTAAAAATATTCTTTAATTACAATGAAAAATCTTAGTACTAGTAAAAAAAATTGAAGTAGTCTCATGCCTTTCCTTGGAACACTAGGGTACTATGCATGCAGAATGTTGCATATTCTGTCAAAGGTTATCAAAAAAGATCCTATATCTAGAACTACAAAGGCCCTAAGAGAAAATCATAATGAATCCCTTCATTTTATAGATAAGGGAAATTGAGGCCTGGACAGGTTAAATGGCTTTTCCAAGGTCACAAAGATAGGATGTATAAGAGGTAAAATTTGACCCTTCTAAGTTTACTTTTGATTGAAATAGTCTCATTATCTGTTGGCACTGTTTATATTTTTCCTCATTAGTAAAGGATCATAGAGTGGGGCTTATGACATATATCTATAATGAGTGTGATATAAAAGTAAATAAAACTTCTACTTAAAAATAATTAAGTATATAAGACCCCAAGTAAGTATAGAGCACTTCAAACTACATTTGAGGCAACTATAATGACAAATTTGCAGTGGAGGAGGGAGGCTACAATGAGGAGGAGGATAAAAGCTTGTGCTGGGCAGCAAAAATGCTTCTTTAGTTAATATATGATTTAGAGTCCTAACATGTTTGGAAGACTCAGAATAAACCCAAGACAGTCTATTTGTACTTTCTTGGATGTCTGGGGATGGTTACTATTTTGATGACAAGTCTCTGACTATCTTGTATAGCTCTGTCCAAATATGAAAGCAGGTTTGATAATAGAGAATTTTGACAGCTTGAGACAATGAGCATATACCTTCTCCTGGAAGATATTGAAAGGAAAGCTTGTGGGCTGACTATGAAGAATTACAATGACAAGCTAGAAGTTATGGATTGTATGAATGGAAAGGACTTTCCTTCTGCCCCAGATGGAAGGGTGCAGTACAGTATTCCACTTTGGAATAAATATTGTAATATTCAGCAGCTAGACAAGACTTTAAAAATAAGCCCAGAAGTCTCAGACAGAAAACATAAATATTCAGATGTGTATTTAAGGAACTCACTTTTTTCTTTTTTGTTGTATTTTCCTTCTAAAGATTGTTATCTTCCTTTTGGCAAAAGTCAACTTTTAAGGAAAATGGAACCCTCACTTCCCAAATTAATGCATTTTTTCCCCTTCTTTTGTTCCTTGGTTCTTCTTTCCTCCTTCCTGTTTTAAGATGATGGCCACTATGCACCAATAGTACCTTAGAGTTCCAAGGAAAGGCACAAGATTATTTCAATTTTTTTTTTTACTGATACCAAGATTATTCATTGTAATTGAAGAATATTTTTACTTATTTGAATATCCTTTTCATTTTCATTATTGAATTCATTTTGTATATTGTTTTCTTGCCACTGCTTCCTTTATTCTACATCAGTTCATACAAGTCTTCCCAGATTTCTCTAAATTCTTCATTTTTGTTAAGAGAGATACCCAGCTTCCCATCAATCTATCTTATGAATTGATGGCAAAGATGCCAAATTAAAAGCCGTCTTCTACACTTTCTCCTTCTCTCTTCCTTTTCCTCCTTTCTTTCTTCTCCATCACCTTCTCCAAAAGTTAAATGATATCATGTATAAAAAGTGCTTTACAAACCTTAATAGGCATTTAAGAGATCAGTTATTTCAGGTAATAGGGCATAGTAATATTATTACTATGCTCCAGGATTAGCCTTAAAATTAGAATATGAGCTTCTTGCCTTTCTTTTGTATTCCCAGAACTTATAACAGGACCTGACACAGAGGAAGTAGTTACTAGGTATTTGCTGACTAATGAAGATGTCAAGAGAAAGTTAGGAATGCCACCATCATATTAGGTAGATCTCCATTACTAAATGTAGGGAAAAACATGGGTAAAATTCAAAAAGGATGGACAAACATACATAGATGGGCTGTGATCTGCATTCTTGGGAAAACCCGTATCAGTGAGATCACAATTCCATTTCAGTATTTTGAGTGTCATTGTTCCCTTTTTTTCTTCTAATCTTTTCTCTTCTACAATAATTTCTATCATTTTTCCTTTATATGTCTATCCAATCATCACCATTACCATCATCATCCTGCCTACTCTTTTGGGGTTTATAAAAATTAAGAATTGATAAATCTTGGGTGCTAGGTTGTAGTAAGACCTAACAGTTTCATTGTGTAATCTACTATTATTAGCATAGTATAGCCCAAAACAATAAAAGTACTTTGACTGGTTCTATATTGCCAGTATCTTGCACATAAGTGCTTAATAGATATGTATTGATTTTAATTTCATTCCCTATCATGACTGTTCATGAAAAGAAGCCAGTTCATTCTGGAGCTAAGTCACACAGGTTCTAAGAGTCAATTGTTAAGTTTTCAACGTGAGCATTTATACTTCAGAAATCAGCAAATGCTACAAGTTAGGACTTAATTTATTGTTTTGCTGATTGCCTAAACTTTGAGAGAGTTATGTAGAAACTGTTAATGATCCAGATTAAATTTAAGTGTTTTGTGAATATATGTATGTGTGTGTGTATGTGTATGAATATATGTGTATTATGTATGTGTGTTATATCCAGTCATCCTAATGAATATCAGGTCACTGGATTAATATGGCTCTGGAGGAGAAGTGAGGCTGGTGACCTGCACAGCCCTCCCTCACTCAAAACAAAGTCAACTGCAAGTCATGTCATCATTTCTCTGATGGCATGGTCTTCTTCGGCAACAAAGGACAAACACAATATATATATATATATGTGTGTGTGTGTGTGTGTGTATGTATGTATGTCTATATAAAATCTCCTCAAGAACCTTTTGTTGATCATTTACCTGCTCATTCCTGCCTATAGCCTCAGACAAGTTGCTATTTCATCTGCTACAGTCCAGGTTTGAGCTGCTGTCTGCCTGCCTCTGGGGAGAGGTCAGTGAATTGAACAGTTGAAGGATGGGTTCAATGACCACCAGAGATTTCATATGTCTCATAGATGGTTCAGGAAGTACATTAGCTAGATAAGCTATTCCCCCTCTTTGAATATTTTCAGTGGATCCATCAAGACCTTTCTGCATTCCTTTAATGACTTGATTTGGTTTTGGATATGAAGAAGCAGTGTCCTATGAAAAACTATCTTATTATCCCCTTTTGTTTTTCTGTCTTTGAAAAATAAAAAAGTACATCAGTCCTCTCTATATGAGGGCTGTCTCTCCAGTCCAAAATAAATTTGTAAAGTACTGTTATAAATGCTTGGTGACATGGAAATAATCCATTTTCTGCTCTGGAAGAGAGAAAACAGTATGCCAATGATAACTAGACTTTTGGAATTGCTACTCTGTGCTGTGGTTTAGCATATATTGATATTTTTTTTACATATGGAAGTGAATTTAATTTTAATTTGAAAAGTTTGTAACTCTTCTAAGGCTCTTTTGAGACAATGTTTTGTGCCATCAGACTAGGGTTGGGAATAGCAGTTCTTTGAGACATCTCTCCATTACTATGTATTCTTGAAGGCACATGGCAAAAAAGGAGGAATGATTTTAGCTTTTCTCCACCAGTGCATGGGCCTGTGATTGAAAACATAATGTGAATTGGAGATGATTGAGAAGCTGCCTGGTACACATGGACGTATGACTCCCAGAGGACATTACCTTGTAATGCTTTTCATCCAGACAAGACCCCAATAAAGGGGAGAACAGGTTTTATCAGCAGAAAAGATTGTTTTCTTGCATGTTTTTTAAATGTAGATACCTAATATTCACATAATTAAGCTCCTTCTTTTCAATAAATTCACTTTATGTTCTGATCCTGCCTCTAAATAGGCTGGATGTAGCTTAAGAGACAACTTGGTCACAGTTAATTGATGTTCTTCAAGCTTGAAGAGGAACAAAATGGCATCATTATGTCAGGGTCAAGGTACAGTGTGTCCAACTGCGACTGACCAAGCCCAGAATGAGCTCTAACACAGGTCAGGCACAAATTGTCCATATGAACATTTGGAGTGAAGATGCCTCTAAATGTACACATCTCATGTCTCTTTTGAGGTACTGAAATTCTGCTTTGCTCAGGGAACATAGCGCCTTCTTTGATTCAGGCTCACCATGCTTGCTGGTCCTGTGCCAGTGTCTGCCATGTCTCACAATTCTTCAGAGAGGCCTTGAGAGTGTCCTTGTAATGCTCCTTCTGACCACCATGTGAGTACTTACCTCCTGTAAGTTTTCTGTAAAATAGTCTTTTAGGGAACCATGTTTGGCATTCTAACAATGTGGCCACCCCATCAGTTGTGTTCTCTTCAGTAGAGTGTGAATGCTTTATAGTTCAACTTCAGAAAGAATCTCAGTGTCCAGTAGAACAGCTTGGTGCAGTGTGTGGACAGCTATTCTGGGAGTCAGGAGTTATCTGACTTCAAGTATCAGCTATGACAAAGAAAGTCTACTTGACCATGAGCAAATCACTTACCTTCTCAGTACCACAGGGAAGTCTCCACAACAATAAATTCAGACTTGCATAGTAGAGTAAAAGATTTTCTTCTCTTTGATTGTCAAGAATCTATTTAACTTTATCTTCATGCTAAACTTAGAAACCAATGGAAATGGAATTCTCTTAGTTACCTTTTCTTTTCAAAACTTATCTTTGTCATCAAGATCCTATGCAAATATGATTAAGCATTTCCTTCAAAAATATTGCTCTGGGATGACTTTTTTTTTGAAGCTTGGGAAATTTCTCAGAATTTTAATAATAGGTTTAAAGCTGGTTGGGACTTAAGAAGTTTCCTAGCTTACACCCTTCATTTAACAGATGAATTAACCAAGGTTCAGAAGTTGAATAATTTGTCAAGGCTACATAGATGGTAAAATAAGAACTCTGGTATTTATTACTGGCTCCTGTGATTCCACCACCAGTATTTCTTCCATTCTACCATCTTCCCCCCTCAGCTTTCCAATTTTACTTCACTGACCTTTTCAGATTGTCTGTTTGTCTTTGTTTTTTCAACTTCAGATTTACTATCTCTATACATAAAGCTAGAATATTTTTTGTCCTGAAAGCCATGCATTCTGGAAATGATGTTATTTTTATAGATTTATGTAATAATTTCATAGCCTCCCCTTTTATCACAAGCTATATATATTGACATATTTACAAAAATACTAGGTTAATCACTAGGATAATCCCTTTTTTCACATGGCCGCTTAATCAGCACAGCCTATGTGCTATTTTCCTCTATACTACCCATTTATTCCTTCTGTATCCTGAAAAACTAATCTCTGTAGATGCCTGAATAGCCGAGTGACCTTGACTGTCATTTGGAGCTTCTTAATTGACATTGCCAAAGGTTCCAATTAGTATTAACTGTTGTGGTGGTTTCTCTGATGTAAAAACTCATTCAGTGAAAATTATACCAAGTAATTTGTACTGGGCCCTGAATGGTTGTCAGAAGGTAATAATATCTTGTCATTCCCATTATTTTATATTCAAAGGGTACCAGAAACATTAGATGCCAACTACAGATCACAGAGATAGCATACAGATCTTGCAATTGCCCATCAAGCTTGCCATCTTAATTTAACAAATAAGATTCAAAACCTGGGGAGAGAATAGACTGTGTGTTTTGGAGAAAGATAAGTAGCAGCATTGAGTCTATGGTGATCAGAATGATTGGTAGATAATAGCGTATATGTGTATGTATACACACACACACACACACACACACACACACACTTCCCAAATCAAATGATCTTCAATCAAAATAGGTGTGGTGTTAGGGAGAGAAATATGCATTCCATCCTTTTCAATCATGTCTCATTATTTGCCAAGAAAACCCCAAATGGGGTTGCAAAGATACTATAGTGGTTGGCCACTTCTTTCTCCAGTTCATTTTACAGATGTGGTACCAAGGCAACCAAGGTTTAATGACTTGCTCAGGGTCACACAGGTAGTAAGTGTCTGAGGCCAGATTTGAACTCAGGAAATTGAGTGACTTCAGACTTGGCATTCTATCCACTGTGCTATCTTACTGCCTTGAGGGTGTGTGTATGTCTGTCTGTCTCTCTCTCTCTGTCTGTAGGTGTAGGTGTGTACACGCACACACATATATATGTATATATGTTCCTCTATAGGTTTATGTATATATATATACATATATATATAATATTAGATAGATATAATTACTTTCATTGCTAAGTCATATACAACTATGAGCAAGAAGTCTTAGATTTTGTTCCTAGTTTTACCCTTGATTGTGTGATCTTGAGCAAGCACTGAATCTATCATGGTGTCTCCTTCTCTTACGAGAAACCAGTAATACCAGTGCTACTTTTTTTTAAGAGTTGGGGTGGGGATCAAAAAAGATTAAAAAGGTAAAAGTGTTTTTAAAGGATAAATCACTCTGAAAATTAACGTACTCTTAGGGGTTATGGGAAACTAAAGCGGCAACATGGAGAAAGAGTATAAACAGTGTTGAGTTTGGAGTCAGAAAGACCTCATTTCAAATCCTATCCCTGATGCTTATTAGCTGTGTGATTCTGGGCAAGTCACCTAATGGATTTATGCCTCCAGAATTTCCTGGGCTTATATAGTATGTGACAGGTAGTTACTATTTGCATTGCATATTTGCCTATGAGACAATGAGAAATACCTAAAGAACATAATCCTAATAAAGAACAGAAAATGATTTCATTGATTGATTGGACTCCCAAGTGAGGAGATTCTCTTTGTCAATGTGGATCAGTATGGAGATTTCCTTCTGCCAGTGTAATTCAACTCCTCTTTAATTTCTAGTTTGAGTTATCTACAACACCAAGGTCAGACAGCCAATATACGGAAAGATTGTTTGAGCCCTTTTCTGCCTCTAAGGCTAGCTTTTTATCTACTATACTCTCCTGCCAATGTAAAGTGAATAAAGGGAAATTTTGTAAAGCCTGTAGTGTGAGAAGGAAAAAGAGTGAACCAATAAGCAAAATGGAAAGAAATATAGCAGGAAAAAGATTCAGATTCAGATTCACAACCAGAACTGGGGGATATGAGCATGAAATTCAGGAAAGGATGCTTTGTACCTATATTGAAATAGAATTTGGTACATGCTTTATGTGTTATCATTAATACTCCAGAAAGGTAATCCCAAGTCTGTTAATATTTTATCAGGATGCACTAAGATATATTTACTTGATTCTAAACTTTTCTGTGTGCCTGTGATAGAAATGTCTTGAACTCCTTAGTGATACAAAAGAATTTTCTGGAAATAGGATCTTGTTCTTTTTCTTACTATAAGAGTCCAGAGAGGCTTAGCTGGAAAACAGGTCATCCCTGCTCCTCACCCCCCCCCCCCCCCCCCCCCGCCAATAAACTGCCTCAGTGCCTAGGGCCTTCAAGCGGTGAGCACATTACGAATCATCACAGTAATTGTTTCTTTTTGAAAAAATGCCTGTGAAAGTCAATCATTCAAGCACCAGTGTCAACATGCCAGCCTTCTCTTCTGTGCCTCATATTAACACAGATGAGCAGTCCTAGAAATGGCTAGAGCTTTGACAGTGGCGCTACAATTGTGTGGAACATTCTTGCTCCAATCACCCTAGAATGGGAAGGAGAAACAGAAATTTTCCTGAAGTTACTATGCACCTAAGATTTGGGAAAAGTTTTGCCAATTTTAGTCCTGTGGTTGATTTATCATTCCACATTAAGATATTGTATTACTTAGCTCTTTTCTGCCCAGTATTGCCAGTCTATGAAACATGTATAATAATATAACTTGTCTTCAGAAGTTCAAGACGTAATAGAATTATTTTGGTAGAATAGAAAGAATACTGGATATGGTTCCAGAGGACATGGGCTTCAAGTCTTATTTCTACTCCTTAATTCCTATGTGACCTTGGGCAAATCATTTAACCTCCATGGAGCCTTAGTTTCCTCATCTGTAAAATGAGGATGGTTCTGATGTCTCTTCCTGTTCTACATCTGTGGCCATGTGATATTCACAAAAAAAGAACAAACAAATAATCATTCAACCACCTTTTATTAAATGAGTCCTGTGAGCAGAACATTATGTTAGGCAATGGGTTGGAGAATGCACAGGTAGGATAGCCTTACAGAGCTTGCAGTCTAGTAAAAGGCGTAAAGTACATGAAAGTGATTATATTAGCTGATGTTACAGGGTAAATGTATTGGAAAATTGAAAAATTTATTGATTGTGGTCATTGAGTCATATATGACTCTGTATGACCCCATTTAGGGTTTTCCTGGCAAAGAGAGTAGTTTGTCATTTCCTTTTCCAGCGGATTTTACAGATTAGGAAACTGATACTAACAGAGTTAAGTGACTTGCCCAGGCTCACACAGTTACTAAGTGTCTGAGGCCAGATTTGAACTGCAGATGAGTCTTTCTGACTCCTGGCCCAGCGCTTTATTCACTGCACTAGGCTGCCCAAACTGGAAAATAAAATACTGTAAAAAGTTTGTGAGGGAAGGTTGTTATTAACCAGGAGGAAAGAAGACCGAAGGTGAAGGAAGGCTTCATGGGGGAGATAGGATTGGAGCTGTGTTTTAAAGAATGATTAGAATTAAAGAGGTGAAAAGAAAATAGGAGGGAAGAATTCCATTCTTCTGTAAACTACATTAACAAAAGCTTATGGGCAGGAGAGGCTATGTTTGAGAGACAAAGCATAGTCCAGTGTATTTGAACACACAGGACTGGAAAAAAAGATTTGTGCCAGATTGGGAGGGCCTTGAATGCTAGAGGTGAAAGGTGTGAACTGCTCAGAGGCAATAAGGTGTCACTCTTTTTTCTTCTTTTTTTTGAGAAGCCATGTGATCTGTGCATAGGAAAGACTGTGCTGGTGTTAAGTTGAAGTAGGAAGGTGAGGCAGGAAAAAATGTTAGAAGGCTGTTATTGCAAATTATAAAGAATAATTAACCTCAAAGAAGAGGTATGAGAAGACGCTATCCACCCTCAAGGCTCCTTTGCAGTGTTGGGAGGTTGTGGAGTCCGTGAGTATGGGGCATTGTATATAATGCCAGATATTTCCATGTCTTGATGAAGATGATCTGAGAGAGCTCATGACAAAAGACTTAGCTTAATGTTAAACAAAACCTTAACTCCTACTTCTACATTCATCTCTTGGTATAGCGTCTACATTGTCCTTAATCTTTTGCATGTATATCAATTATGTGAATGAACAAACAGCTTTTTATTTGAATGACAATGGATTACTTTTTGCACTTCTATATTCTACAAATTACCTTAGTCACTTTCTGTTTTCTTGAATTACAATACTTATACTGAACCAAGGAGTCATAAAGTTTGCCAGGACATAAACATGAAGAGGATAGAATAGATAAAGCGCTGGGCTTGGAGTGAGGGAGATCTGAGGTTAAATATGGCCTCCTCAGACACTTACTAGCTTTGTGACCTGAGCAGGCCATTTAACCTTTTTTTTTTGCCTCAGTCTTCTCATCTATATAATGGGGATAATGATGGCACCTACCGCTCTCAGTCCTTGTGAGAATGCAAGGAGAAAATAATTGTAAAATGCTAAGTACATTGCCTGACACATAGTAGGTGCTATATAAATGTTAGCTATAGTTCGTGTTATTATTATAACTGTTGTAGTTCTTTTAAATTAAAACCTGGGAATTCCAATTCCCCAGTAATCAGCTCATTGAATGAGCATATTCTCTTAAGAAAATTCTAAAAACTTCAAAGAATGAATAATTGAAAAAACTGATAAAGTCATCTCTGTGGGTGTGCTATAGGGAATGTGTTCTAGATGCTATTTAGAGAGGCTAGATGAGATGAGAAAACTGTAAGAGGCTTTTTTAATAACTCATTTTACTGATTCCATACTCACAGTGCATTCGTTTCCTATTCTTTTGGGTTAGTTTCATTAGCCTCAGAGCTTATTTGTTTACCTATTAACTTGAAGGCCAACTAGCTTCTCTTATTGTAAACTCTTAGGTTTTTCTCAAGAAGTGCAAATTGTTGATGGTTATTTAATGATTTCTACATAATTAATTTAATATTAAGTAGTCTCAATATTACGTACTCTGCCACCTTTTTTATCCTTCTATTAATTGTCAGGTACACACTCACTGAGTTTCTCTAGGGTTGTAAGAATATGGTGACCAAGATTTGACACTAAAGCACTCTTAGGTGAGGAAGGATTGAGGGAAGACAGATACTTTCTCCCTTTGGTGGGCCTCTGGTCTTCTATCCCCAAGTCTAGTGGTATTGCCCCGATCCATTACCATTCAACTCTGCAGCATGATACCCTGTTCTCTCACAACTCCACACCTTCACCTGCCTACCTCCTGGATCTTTTTATATTATATCCCCAGGAATGGTCTTCTCTTACTGCCACACACCTCCCTATTACCCTTCCACCTCATAAAATAAGGTTGTGGACTAGACTTTCTGAGGGATAGATTTTTCCTCCCCTGGTACAGTGACACATGCCACCTCTCCACCTACCACTCAACAGAATTTGCCTTGGAATAAGACTAAATCATTCCCCAAATCTCAACCCATCAAAATGCATGCATGTATGAGAGAATGAGGGAATGAATGGATGAATGAGGTATTTTTAAGTTAACATACCAAGAACTGTATTTATATATCCAAAGAAGAACAAGTCTCATTCTTCAAGAAACTTACATTGTAATGAAAGAAATAATACATAAAGAGGAGGAGTAGCCAGGGAAGTGTTTGAGGACAGGAAGTCATGGGAGCAGGTTGGGGGTAGTGGTTTGTGAGCAGTCACACTTCAGGAAGATAACCAGAGTGAATCATGGTTAAGGGTTCTGGGGTTGCCTAAATATAGTGGGCTCTGACCAATCTTTTCAGCATGGCCCTAGGATAAGAGTTCAGTAGGAAGAGGTCTGAGATGACCCTAGGGGTCAGGTAGATACAGTGTTAAGGGAAATCTGGTGATTTAATTGTTACAGATCCCATAGAAATATATTGTAGCTACTTGCAAAATAGCAGGCTGATAGTATTACAGGCTGATGAAAAACAAATAGTAATTGCTGTGGAGAGATTCTTTGGGCTACAGATCATATCTACTGTAGCATTTAACAAAACAATAAAAAAATGATAATAATGAACAAAAATCCGTACTGTTGAAATACTCCCTTACTTGCTTAAATAAGACAGCTTTAGGAGTATTTACTGGTAATTGCAATGATATGAAGTCTGCACCATCTCAATTTAGGGAACATATCATTGGAAGTCTTTCCAATAAGGTCTTAAAAAAAAAAAAAAACAACTTTGCAATACTAGATAGTGAGTTGTTCCATCAGTCATTCTGAGGTGAATTACATTAAGACAACTCCCAAATAGCAGTTCTATATAAGCAGCTGTACCTTCTGAAAGTTTCTCTTAGGACTTAAGAATGTTGAACTTCCTCCAGCTATCATGTAGGCATGTCCTAGAGAGATCTGTCATAACTAGGCAGTGAAGTCAAGGTTACTAATGAAAGATGTTATTTCTCGGGTAGTGAATTTGCCTCCAGGGACCTTGAGAATAATTCTTTATTTTTTTTTTTTATCACACTTAACATCTCTTTGGAGAAGACTTGGACCTAACATGCAGACCTTATACTACTACCTGCAAAAATCCTACAATCATGAACTCTGCTATAAAAAATCATATTCTCTCTGATGTCATTTAAAAAAAATTTGAACAGAGGAAAACAATCATTTTTTCCTGTGTGTTACTTTTCCACTTTATTTAAGGCAGTCGATGACATACGTGCTCTTGTTACTACTAAACAGCATGGTATAATTTTGACGTCACTCGAAGTCTAAAGCCTGGATTGTAACAGTTAAAAAGCAATGCATAGTTACAGGTACAGAAGTTGATTTGGATAGTTTCTTATAGCTCTAAGGTTCTAGAAGCTAATAAATAGCTAAACTACTCATAATTCTAAGAAGAAAATAATGGAAAGTAGTAGAAGATAACTATCTATCTGAAGGTGATACAAGCGCTCATGCTAGCAATGGCAGGAGTTACGGTACACTAGATCTAGAAACAGAAGGAACCTGAAAAGCCATCTAATCCAACCCCCTCATTTTTCACTTGAGTAACCTGAGGCCCGGGGAAGTTAAAACTTTCACCCAAGGACCCAGAGGCAGGATGCATTAGAGATGGAATTTGGAGCCAAGACCTCAGACTACAGAGACAGCATTCTTTCTGCCATAGCAAGGAATCTTTTTTTTTAATTTATTAAATAAAACAAGCATTTCAATAACATAGTATAATAGAAAAAAGATAATTATACACGAAACTGCAAATCTATTTACATATGTAAAATCATTCTTTGTCTCTTTCTCCGTGTGTGTGTATATATATGTATATGTATGTTATATATGTACATATTTATATGTATACATGTTTTATATACGTATATATTTGTATGTATATGTATGTATGTACACACACACATTTATCAGGTTTTTCTCTAGATGTATATGAGAGTCTTCCTTCATAAGTCCCTTGTAGTTAATTTGGGTATCTTGAAAATGATTTAGTCAAACTCTTATTCTACAGATGGAGGTAAACTGAGGCAAAGGCAAAGTAACTTGTCCAGGTCACAAAATTAGGAAATGGAAGAAGTTAGGTCAGGAACTGTATCTTTGGACTCTAGATTCTGAATCCTTTTCCTCAAATCATACTAGCTATGCAAGAAATAGTGTTAGGAATGAGTACAATACAATATCGAGATTATCTTAGCCTGTCTTCTGTAAGTTGTGATATAAAGAAAAATGTTTTTGTGAGCAAGCCAGCTATCTTCTCTGTTCTGCATTTGTACACAAAAGGCAACACCTTGGAGAAGTTGACAGCACTCTGGATTTGAATTCAGATCATTTGAATCTTGACTACTTCTTCATATCTGTGACATTAGACAAGTAACTTCTTTCTGGGCATCAACATCCTTAGCTGTGTACAAGAGAGAGACTGGTCAACAAAAGGTCCACGTCTTCAGGTTCAAGCTCTTTATCTTCTACCAGGAAGGGTAATCTCATGCATGTTTTAGTCCCTGGCCAACTTAACTGACCAATTCTCCTCCTACCCTTCCCTGCATCAACATTACATCTCTAAAATAAGCAAATATCTCTAAGGTTTCTTCTAACTCTAAACCCTATGCTTATTGTGTTATCCTCTTTCCTTTTCTTGCATCTTTGATTGTCTCTCTGAAATACCAGTATCTGAGTAGATAAGATTTTAGCTCCACAAGATTAAGAACCAAATCTGTATGAGAATTGGACTATTTCTCCAATGCCCGGTGTCCTCTTATTTCTTTAGAACATCACAACTGGAAGGAATTTCAGCAACAATCTAGTTCTAGTTCATCTCTACCCTTTTATAAATAAAGAGACAGAAGCATAGAAAGAAATGACTTTTGTGTTTCTTCTAAAGCAGTAGCAAGGAAGAGCACTATGATGGCTTCACTTGCACATATTGTAGCTAAACTACAGGCTGCTGTTAATATCAGAGACTGTGATGGCTCCTTCTAAATTTCTAATGAGGATAATGTTTGCTTAATAGGCTTTCAACTGTAGAAGCTTGACTTGTGAAAGTAATTTCTTTGATACTTAATAGGATCATTGATCTTAAAGCCACAGATGAGCATATTGGCCCCAACCATAATTATTTAAAGATATATTTGAGGTTTCTGGAAACATATAACCCTATCAGTCATTAAAATATTACTCACTTTTCAGCATTAGGGTTCTACTTGTGAGAAATGGAAATCAAATGTAGAGAAATGGAAGGTTAAATACCCTAAGAAGTTCATGGGTGCCTCAGGATGTGTCCTCTGCCCCTATAAACCTTTTCTTCTCTCCCCACTTCAAAAATCATGTCTTCCAGCAGAAACTGGCAAGAATTTGAGTGAGAGGATTATTCTAATCCAAGAGGCAGAAAGTAGTGCATCCAATACGGATAAAAAGAAGAAATGGCGTGATACAGACTGTCCCAGATGTGTTTAAGCTTAGTAGTTTAAAAATGCTCTAAGATTTTTTGTGATATCCTACAGAAATGCCATTGAATTGGAATCAGAAAACTGGGTTCAGATCTTCAGTTTGCCAATTATTATTTTTGTGACCTTGGACAAGCCATTTAATTTCTCTGGTCTTCTGTTTTTTCATGTTAAAAGAAGAGGATTGGCCTTGATATCCTTCTAAGGTCCCTTCCAGTTCTAAATCTCTGATCCTAAGATAGGATTGGATATCTTTCATGATAAGAATGGAGGATGTTTTTGTTTTGAACCTAGAGGAGAGTGGCAATAAGATTCAAAGTACAAGTTCAGTGCCACAAATAGGTATGTTTTATGCACCTGCTATGTGCACAGCATTGCACTAGATGCTAAGAATACAATGATATTTTTAAAAAGTGGGCCTTGTTCTTAAGGAGTTTATATTCTACTTTAGGGAAAAGGTGAGCATAAGGAAAGAAAGGAGTTAGCTATGCTTCCTTTGTTCCAACAAAGGCAACACTGCTAAGAATTTATTTAGTTCACTTTTACCCTTTCATGTAATTAAGAAAAACTATAGTTTGTTATCTTAACTGGTTGTTGAACATAAAGGCAGGATGATCTGAGTTTAATCCTACCTCCACTGTGTATTAACCATATGATCTTAGACAAGTGAATTAATCTCTCTGAACTTCAGTTTTCTTCTTGGTAAAATGGAGGTCATAATACTTTATATTACAGTGTGCTTGTCAGACTCAAATGAGATAATATGTGATATTTTATTATTATGTGTCAGTTAAAAATCAAAATCCTAAAGCCCATTAATATAAGCCAATATTTATTGAACATGCACTTTTTGCAAGGCACTATGGGGTTTTAAAAGGTGAATATGACAGTCGCTTTCCATAAGAAGTTTATAGTCTAGTAGTTATAATAAATACTTTCTTCTATATTTCCAAAAGGCAAGATCTGATAAAGCCCAGGTTCTAGGTTGTCATTTTCATAATGGTACCTAGTATTTTCAGCATAATCTTACCCAAAACTATATGAATATATGACCATTCTTACCATTCATTGGTTTAAATATCTTACTATCTTAGTATGTCTTACTACCAATATAACTCATTAAAAACAAGTCCATACTACCAGACTGAGCCACCTAATTCCGATAGTCATGGAGAACAATTTGAGAGTTCATTGATCTCATCAGTTCCCACTCCAGGATGTCTGGCTTTTCCTTAGGTTCTGCTCATCTTTCAGATACTTGAGGGTTAGATAGGGAAAGAGGTCTACTATCACAGGGAAGTGGACAACGGACACCCAGAGCTTCTATTCACCCTGTGCCAAAAAGTACTGTGGTCATCACATGTATTCATTTCCCTCTGTACATTTGCACATCTTTCAGCCAGTTCTGAATACATATTACTTTAGCTCTTAACCTGACTTGGGACCCAGCTTCCAAAGGAATATATTATTTTGCTCTTTTCTTCTAATGACTCTTTCCTTGAAACCTGAAAGATTTCTTTATTCCTAAATTTCAGACCTGGATCATAGATCTAAAATAGATTTGTCTGGCTCTACTCACGCATTTTCTGTACTATCATTACCTTGCCTCTCGAGTTTGAGGATAATTATTTCACATCCCCCCAAATGTGGTGCAACATCCAGAAATTGTATTTTTAAATCACTCTAAAGGATGGGCAGTTTCCTATATCAACACCTTTTGAAACTTTTAACAATAGAATATAAGTTCTTTGAGGGAAGGAAATTTTTCATTGTGTCTGTCTGCACCAACTAGCACAGACCTTATTGTGTCATAGCTACATGATTGATGGATGGCTGGATGGGTTGATTGATATGAAGACTCAGGATAATTTTCACATTTCATTTTAAAAATAAAAACAATAAAAGGGTCAATGAAAGATGGTATCCAAAAGAAAAGACAGATGACCATTTATTGAGCATGTTCTTGAGGGAATTCATCCCATAAACAGGACATTATAATAAGTAGTCTTACAAGGCCTCTAGCAACTCTACGATACTATCATTCTGTGAAAATTTGCCTTAAAGAAAGAATCCCTTCTCTCTCAGAAGGATTTGTCAATTTAATAATTATAACATTAAAAGAAAATAAGGGAACACATGATTTCTCTCTGTTTTCTTGGTTTCTAAAGCAGGATATGTGTTTCTGTGTAGAATAACAATGGGTTATTCAACAGTGATTCAAGGAAAAAAAGTATACCATGTCTTATAAAGTAAGTCATCTGCTGTGGTTTCTTTAAGTTTAGAGGTTAGTAAGCTTCTAATTACTTAGGCTGATAGATTGTTAATAGAAGACACTGCCTCAGGTGATACAGGCCTTGCATAAGCTAGTAAATTCGCCTCACTCACCAATCTGAAAAATAAAATGAACAAAAAGCATGAATCTTCAGTACCTTTGATCAAGACCTTCTCCAGGTAAAATTGTAGTGTAGGGAATTTGTCTTAATGCCCTACTTCCTTCCTCCTTTTATAGCTAAAGAGCCCACATATAACTGGGTGAAAAAAGAAGAAAATATTATTACATGGTTTCTATTGCCCACCTTTGCCAGGCCTAGAGGCCTGAGGGCTACCCGAGTCTTACCTTACCTATCGCAGGTCTTCGGCTGGCCAAACCGGATAAACGTATGAGAGAAGAGACTTTCCGGAGTCGAACAAGGGTTAGGCTTTATTCAGGGTCCTGGTTACATGTGCAGGGGGAACTCTTCCTGGGGAGCGAGGAATCTCCCCAGGAGGCAAAGATCTTACAGTAAGAGAATGAAAGCAGAAGTGGAAGTGGGGAGAGAGGGGAGAGGGAAGAAAGAAGAGAGGAGAGAAGGAAAAGGGGCCTTCTGTCCTGTAAGGGCCCCTCAGCGCTAAGAGTGCCTTCAGGCTTTCCTGACCCTACTTAAGCTCTCCTGCCATATCGTTTGCACCTGAATACCATGCCTGTTAGATAACAATAGGTGTGCCCAGATCCGGGCCAGTATCAAGGGCGGGGATGCTCTCTCCCATCACATTCTCACGGGAAGAGGTGGAAATACACGAGATCTCACTCCTCAATTCCCTGCTGTTTCCTGGGGGGCCTCATGAGAACTCTAAGGTTTAGAAGCTCTCACCTTTACCCGCCCGAGACTGTCCACATGGAACTGAGCTTACACCCCCAACACACCTTTTTATTCAAAGTATTTCTAGACAATCCCTCTGGAATCTTGACACACCTTGGTCACTATACTTACACAGTTTGTTAGTTAATTTGCTTATTTTTCAGGTTGGGAGTATTGGGGAATCGAGACGATTTCTTTGATGTAAGGATCTCCCAGCTAGGAAATTCCCTTCACTGATGAAGATTGGAATTTCTCCTCCTAATTTATAATCTTAACTGCCTGAGTTTTGCCAAATGGTTTTATATATGGTGACATGGGAAGTATGTGTCATAAGCAGGATGTTAACCTAAGTAAGGCTTTCCTAATTCCAAAGCCATATATCTACTCTATAAAACAACATTTATCATAAAACAATCATTTATTAAGCATTTAGGACAGGAAGGAAGGGAGGGAGGGAGGAAAGAAGATAAACAGTGCCTTACTTTAATGTTCACGTATTCTCTTGGTGGAAACAACACCTATTCATATAAATCAATACAAATATGTTGGAGGACAAGTAACAAACACAATCTTTGCTGTCTTAAATTTAGGAAGTAATTTTTTTTCTAAAAATAATAGGCAAATTGTTTATAGTCAGGCATCCTTAACATTTTTTGTATCACAAAATGACTATGATATTCTGATGAAGCCATTTCAGAATAATGTTTTTAAATGCATAAAATAAGATACATGGAATTGCGAAGGATGACAATTATATTGAAACTTAGTTATCAAAATATTAGCAAAGGCAAATTCATGTATCCCAGGTTAAGAACCTATGTTAAAGAACATGAATTAAATTTGCATAAAAGGCTCTGAAATGTGAGGTTGATATAATTTAACTACTTGTGAACAGGAAATAATTATATAGTGCTGAGTTATGTAGGTCATGCATTATAGCATTTCATCCATTAAAAAGTAACAACATTTTTCTGGAAAGGACATGGGAAAATTGGAGGTAAATTGTAAATGTAGTAAAATTTTAATATATGTCAAAGTATTACATTATCCACACTTTTCTTGTTTCTGGGGCTTCCAGGAGGAGCAGCAGAAAATGGATTAAAGACAGAGGGAGACAGAACAAACTGGAATGCTTTTGACCACAAAACAAATCCTCCTATGTAGAAATAGAATAGTAGGAAGAGTTATTTGGCAGGGAAATGGAAAGAAAAGAAAGTGAAAGATGGGCTCTGAAGTGGATTTTATGGGCTCTGAAGTGCATTTTATTTGATAAAAAGTTGATGAGTAAAATTAAAGCAGACAAAAACTAGCACCCTTGATCCCACCCCTCTTGCCTCTTCCAAATTTTGCTCCAGCAAGTAATCATATTTACTGCTCCTTTCCATTTGCATACTGACTTGCTTCAGTGTTCTCACTCAGGTTTTCTTTAAATCTTCTGTGCCATTCAACTAATATCCCATTTCTCTCATTCCTTTCACTGCTAAAATGCTTTAAAACATTTTCTACATTCAATGTCTTCATATTCTTACTGACTTTTCTTTATTCCACCCCTTGCAGTCAAGCATCTGTACTTATCATTGTATAGAAACTTCTGTAAGATCACCCATGATCTTCCAAGAGCCAAATCTAGTGGCCTTTTTCATTTGTCCAGATTTTTATGTTCTTAACTTCTTTCAAATTTTTAACACTTTTGATCACCCTGTCCTATTGCACATTCTCTTTGCCCTTGTTTTCGGAAACCTCACTTTCTTTGTTTTTTTCTCTAACCAGCCCTTTAACATTTTTTTCATTGACTACTTCTCATCCACTTCCCAAAACATTAATATGTGTGTCTTTCAAAGGTCTGTCGTTAGCCTTCTTTTCTCTTTGTATTTTCCTCTTTGTCTCTTTTACTTCATAGTTTTAATTACTACTGGTAGAAAGGTAATACCCATGTCTGTCCTGAGTTCCATATCTCTGTCTCCAACTGCCTAGAGAACATCTCTATCTTGACATTGAACATTCTACTGTGCCCTCAGATTCAGTACATCTGCGATCCAAAGCGTTTTAGTCTCTTCTCTGATAGCATTGGACCCCACTACCATTTTCCCAGACTATTGCCATAGCTCTCTAACGAGTTCACTTCTGCTCTCTCCTCTCTCCAATTCATCCTTTATTCCACAACCTATCTTCCATGGATCTTTCTGCACATAGACCAGGGGATCATAGATCTAAAGCTGAAAGAGCACTCATGACTTCTCTGCTCAAAAAATCTTCATAATTCTTGCTTGCTTCCTGAATAAAGTGCATACTCTTGTATGTGGTATAGATGACTCTTCAGAAACTGGGATCACCTTGGCTTTTCAGCATTATCTCATGGTACTCCTTTCAGTGTATCTAATAATCCAACCACACTGAGTAGCTTTGGGGAGTTTACTGCAACTTTATAGTATTATTGACAGGTAGTAGTACAATGGATAGAGCTCTGGATCTGAAATCTGAAAGACCTGTATTCAAAACCTACTTCAGACACAAACTAGCTATGTGATGATGGCAGGTCACTTAACCTCTTAGCCTTAGTTTCCTCATCTGTAAAACAAAGGTAATAATAGCACCTAGTCCTAGGGCTGCTATAAGGATCATATGAAATAATATCTGTAAAAGACTTTGCAAATCTTAAAGGTCTGTAAAATGCTGTTGTTATCATAAGGATCTAATGAGTTAACATGTTTAAAGCACTTTGCAAACTCTAAAGTACTTCTATAATTATTATAGTTATTATTATTTTAGACTTCTCTGTGGCACAAAGTGGTTAAATGTGCCATCCCAGGTCACACAGCTAAGGTGTGCCAGAGGCAGAACTTCAACTTCAATGTTTCTGATTCAAATACATCATGCTGCTTCTTGTGCTTAGGTGTGTACATGTTTATGTCTGCATGTATGAAAATATAATTCAGTACTCATTGTGGTTAATACATAATTAAAGCTTTGCCTGAAATATGACAGGAATATTTGTAAAAAGATATCTCAAATTATAGCACAGTTCAGCAGCTCTGACCCAGCTCTCCAGCTAGCTTTGGGTTTTGTCCAGAAGTTCAACCCTAGGATTAGTATTTGAACATCATCAATGAAAATAACCTCTATCTAACATAGGAAAGAGAAGTATTTCTTTCAGGAAATCTGAAAATTATTCAGCACATGTAAGGAGTCCTATGAGAGTCTATGAAGTGGACAATCACTAGCAGCCAGTCAACACTTTGTGTCCCGCATTATACAAGATGCTTCTGGAAAAGAGAAAGGAAATAGTACGTTTGGTCTCTGGCTTTAGGAAATGTGTAACCCATTGGAGTGATCTTGAAAAATTGTTTGTGGATTCCTTTGTGTGGAAGTGTAGCGACTGATACTAGCAAACACAAAAGAAGAAAGTCAAACTTTAAAGCTGATATGAACCAAAGGGCAAAAGTTCAGTTATATTCAGAAAACATTTACTAAACTCTTTCTCTACATTGAACTTTCTTTCTTAGTTGGATAGGTACTGAAGAAGTAGGCACCTGATGCCCAGACTGGCTTTGCCACTGGACAGAGTGGTGTCAAGGTGCCTTGACCTTACACTTTCCTAGAAATGTCTCTCTTCGAAGTTGACAAGAAATGAGAAGTGCCCTCATTGTGAATGTGAATGTCCCGTTTGAAGCAAAGGTACCTCTGGGACTGGGTCCAGGGAAGCATCCAAGTAGGAGGCTCCCTGGGCATTTTGCTACTGTTCACAAGATATCTTCCAAAAGCCTCGTCCTCAGCCGTTTCCCTAAATTTCTCTTTGGCCTAAGTCCTTAGTGATGTCTCTTTTAGACAACACACGGTCACTTTGTAGTCAGTCTAACTATATTACTGTGATATAGGTTATACATTGGGGTACAAAGCCATATTAAGATAGGTAAATTACAACTGAATAGACTGCTTATTAAAATCAAAAAGGAGAAGTTTCACCCATTCATCAAGTTGATCATCTTACTTTCACTTTCAGGTCAGCCCATTCATGTCCTTGGACCTCATCTTTGAGCATCCCAAGTGTTTCTTAACATTCCTCAAGGTCTACTACTCCATACCAGGTCAAAATGGTTCTCACTGCTACTACACAAACCTCAATATAATGGTTCGGTTCTTTGCTGTAAGTTTTCCTCTTTTTTAGAGTTTCTCTTCTATAGGCCCTTTCTCTCTATAAAATGCCTCTTAGCATCTTGACCACTTTCGGACTTTTTCTAACTTGATTTGCCTTGTCAATTAATTTTCTATATTTATAAGGTTCTTTAACCCAGATCAAATCATTCCACAGTTTTCCCTGTCTAATAGGTTTTGTTCTCTCAATTCCCGTTTCTTCTACTTGTCTGACAACAGACAAGTTTCCTTTGCTACATCTCCATCCTTATCCGTTCTCCATCACCATAATGATGAATATCCCCAGAGCTCTGCCCTGCTCCTTTTACCGTCTCTCTTGAAATACACTCTATAACTAACTGGGATTATTCCATCTCTTCATAACACATAAAGTAGACTCTCATATATTTTTTGTCTATATGTGACTCTACATAAATAACAAAGCACTCTACAGATATTAAATCATTTGAGCCTATGCCAGCCTGTGCAATAGGTATTATAGATGTAGCGATCCCCATTTAACAGAGATTAAGTGTCCAGAGAGATTGTGACCTCCCATGATCACATAAGCTAGTTAGTGTAAAAGGTAAATTGTGAGCCCAGGAATTTTATTTGTTTTAAATGATTATTTATTTTGAACATTCGTTTTAATAGTATTTTCCCAGTTACATATCAAGACAACTTTTAGCATTCATTTCTACAAGATTTTGAGTGCAAGTTGCAAGTTTTTCTTCCTTCATCCCTCTTCTCCCCTTTTCTGAAAATATTAGGCAATTTGAAATAGGTTGCACATGTGAACACATGAAACATTTCCATTAATCATAATTATGAAAGAAGAAACAGATCAAAAGGGGAGAATAAAATTAAAAAATAAAGTGAAAAAATATACTTAGCTCTTTTTCTGGATGGGGATAGCATTTTCTTTAGCGAGTCCTTTGTACCTGTCATGGATCATTGTGTTACTGAGAAGATCTGAGTCATTCATAGTTGGTCATCACACAGTGTTGCTGATACTGTGCTCAGTGTTTTCCTGGTTCTGCTTATTTCACTCAGCATCTTTACAACTCTTTACAGGTTTTCCTGAAATCTGCCTATTCATCATTTTTATTGCACAATAGTATCCCGTTACATTCATATATCATAGCTTGTTAAGCCATTCCTCAATTAATGGGATCCCCTCGATTCCCAATATTTTGCCACTGTGGAAAGGGCTTCTTTAAATATTTTTGCACATATAGATCCTTTTCCCTTTTATAAGATCTCTTTAGGTTACAAACCTAGCAGTGGCATTGTTGGATCAAAGTTTTGTTGCCTTTTGGGTATAGTTCCAAACTGCTCTCTAGAATGGTTGAATTAGTTCACACCTCTACCAATAGCGTCTCCATTATCCCACATCCTCTCCAATATTTATCATTTTTTTTTTTTGTCATATTAACCAATCTGATAGGTATGAGGTGGTACCTCAGGATTGTTTTAATTTGCATTTCTTTCATCAAGAGTGATTTAGAAGACTTTATTATATGTGATTTCTTCATCTGAATATGTCCTGTTTATATCCTTTGACCATTTATTAATTGGGGAATGTCTTGCATTCTTATAAATTTGACTCTGTTTTCTATATATTTGAGAAATGAGGCCTTTATCAGAGACACTTTCTATAAAGATTTTTTTTCCAGCTTCCTACTTTCCTTCTAACCTTGGTTGCATTGGTTTTGTAAGTACCAAAGATTTTATTTTAATATAATCAAAACTATTTTATATTTTATATTGTACTCTCTCTCTTATTTGGTCATGAATTCTTTAGTTCCTCATTATCCTGATAGGTAGACTATTCCTTACTTTTCTGGTTTGCTTATGTTGTCACCATTTATGTCTAAATTCTATACCCATTTTGACCTTATCTTGGTATACTGTGTGAGATGATGGTTTATACCTAGTTTGTGTACTACTGTTTGCTGCTTTTCCCAGCAGTTTTTTCAAGTAGTGAATTCTTATTCCAAAGGTGGCAGTCTTTGGGTTTATCAAACACTAGGTACTATGGTCATTGACTGCTGTGTCTTGTATGCTTAATCTATTCCGCTGATCTACCACCCTATTCCTTAGCCAGTACCAGATGGTTTTCATGATTATTGGTTTATAATATGGTTTGAGATGTGGTATTGCTAGGCCACCTTTATATTTTTTTCATTAATCCTCTTGATATTCTTGACTTTTCTTCTTCCAGATAAATTTTGTTTTGTTTTTTTTTAATTAGTTAATTTTATTTATTAAATTTTGTTTTCATCTTTTTCTAGCTCCAACAAATAAATTTTTTTGGTAGTTTAATCGGTATGGCACTGAATATATAAATTAGTTTAGGCAGAATTGTCATTTTTATTATACTGGCTCAGCCCACCAATGAGCAATTGATGTTTTTCCAGTTGTTTAAGCTTGGCTTTATTTGTAGGAAAAGTGTTTTATAATTGTATTCGTATAGTTTGTCTTGGCAGATAGACTCCCTTACTATATAGCTACTGGCTTTGTTGGTCATATAAAGAAATGCTGATGATTTATGTGAGTTTTTCTTATATCCTGCAACTTTGCTAAAGTTGTTAATTACTTCAAGTGGTGTTTTAGTTGATTCTCTGGGGTTTTCTAAGTAATACCATAATATTATCTGCAAAGAGTTACAGTTTTGTTTCTTCATTGCCTGTTTTACTTCCTTCAATTTCTTTTTCTTCTCTTGTTGTTGTAGCTAACATTTTTTGTACTACATCAAATAATAGTGGTGACAATGGGCACCCTTGTTTCACCAACGATCTTATTCAGAAGGCTTCTAGCTTGAACTCATTACAGATAATGTTTGCAGATGGATTTAGGTAGATACTGTTTATCATTTTAAGGAATACTCCCTTTATTTCTGTCATCTCCATTGTTTTTCATAAGAATGGGTGCTGTTTTTTTCTCAAAAGCTTTTTCAGCATCTATTGTGATCATCACATGATTTCTGTTGGTATAATTATTGATATGGTCAATTATGTTAATAGTTTTCCTAATACTAAAGAAACTCAGCATTTCTGGTATAAATCCCACCTAGTCATAGTATATAATTCTTGTGACATATCGCTATAATTGCCCTGAGAGTATCTTGCTCAAAATTTTTGCCTCAATATTCATTAGGAAATCAGTCTATAGTTTTCTTTCTCTGCTTTAGCTCTTCCTGGTTTAGGTATCAGTACCATATTTGTGCCATAAAAGGAGTTTGGTAGGACTCCACCAATTTTTCCAAATAGTTCATATAATATTGCAAATTAATTGCTCTTTAAAATGTTTGGTAGAATTCAGTTCTGAACACATCTGGTCCTGGGGATTTTTTTCTTAGGGAGTTCATTAATAATTTGTTCAATATCTTTTTCTAAGATGAGGTATTTAGGCATTCTCTTTCTTGATCTGTTAAACTGGTCATTTATATTTTTTGTAAACATTCATCTGTTTTACTCAGGTTGTCAGATTTATTTGCTTTTAATTGAGAACAGTATTTACTGATTACTTAAGTTTCTTCATTGGTTGTGATTTCATAATTTTCTTTTAGGATAATGAATATTTGGTTTTCTTCACTCCTTTTTTTAAATCAAATTAACTAATGGCTGATTTATGTCATTCCTTATTTGGTTTTTTTCTTCATAAAAAAAGTTCCTAGATTCATTTATTAGCTCAATGTTTTTGTTGTTGTTGTTTTAAACTTTCAATCTTATTGATCTCACCTTTGGTTTTCAGGATTTTCAATTTGGTGCTCAATGGATGTTTTCAATTTGTTCTATTTCTAGTGTTTGCCCAATTCATTGATTGGTTCTTTGTCTATTTTGTTAATGAAAGAATTTAGAGAAATAAGTTTTTCCCTAAGTACTGCTTTGGCTGCATCCCATAAATTTTGGAATGTTGTCTCATTGTTATCATCTTTAATAAAATTATTTATTGTTTCTGTGATTTGTTCTTTAACCCACTTATTCTTTAGAAGTAGATTATTTAGTTTCCAGTTAATTTTTAATTTATCTTTCCATTGCCCTTAGTCAAATGTAATTTTTTATTACATCATGATCTGAAAAGAATACATTTAATATTTCTGCCTTTCTACATTTGATTTTGAAGTTTTTATGCCCAAATACATGGTCAATTTTTGTGTAGGTGCCACTTTTGAAAAGGGGCATATTCCTTTCTCTTCTCATTTAGTTCTCTCCAAAAGTCTGACATATCTAACTTTTCTGATATTCTGTTTACCTCCATAGTTTCTTTCTTATTTATTTTTTTGTAAGATTTATCGAATTCTGAGAGGGGACAGTTGATGTCCCCTACTGGTATAGTTTTGCCTTCCTATAATTCACTTAACTTCTCTTTTAAGAATTTGATGCAACTGATGTTATTTCATTGAATATAATACCTTTTAACAAGATATAGTTTCCTTCTTTATCTCTTTTAGTTAGATCTATTTTTGCTTTTACTTTGAGATCAGGATTGCCATCCCTGATTTTTTTACTTCAGCTGAAGCATAGTGTATCTCTGCTTGAAGTGTGCTTCTTATAAACAAACATATCATAGGATTGTGGTTTTTGATCTACTCTGCTATGTATTTCCATTTTATGAGAAAGTTCATCTCATTCACATTCACAGTTATAATTACCATGTATTTCCTTCCATTTCATTTTTCCCCTATTCATCCTCTCTTTTCACCTTTTCTCTCCTCACCAGAGTTTAGCTTCTGTCTATCACCTCCTCTGATATGCCCTCTCTTCTGTCCCTACCCCTTCCTTCAATTAATCTCCTCCCTTCCTACTTCATTGTCAGGTAAGATAAATTTCTATATTCAACTGATTGTGTATAGTATTTCCTCTTTGAGAAGATACTGAAGAAAGTAAGGTTTGAGCACTGCCCATCCCCCATCCTCCCATCTTCCCCTGCACTGTAATAGGTCTTTCATGCCTCCTCATGTGAAATAATTTACCTCATTCTACTTATCCCTTCCCTTATTACGTTATTATTTTTTATTACATTTCCTCAAATACACTTTACCCATACCCTCTGTCTATGTATATTCCTTCTAGCTGTACTATCAGTGGTACATTTTTTAAGAATTACAAGTATCATAATCCTGTGAAGGCACATAAATGGTTGAGCTCTATTTAATCCCTTATATTTTATCTTCCCTTTTCACCTGTTTAGGCTTCCTCTTGGGTCTTGATAATGGAGATCAAATTTAAGCTGAAATCCTTCTATTTCATTGAATGACCATGTTTTCCTTTGATGTATTGTGCTTAATTTCACCTTGTAGGTGACTCTTGGTTGTAGTCCTAGCTCCTTTACCTTCTGGAATATCATGTTTCATGACTTCTGATCCTTTAATGCTGCAGTTGCTAAGTTCTACGTAATCCTGATTGTGTCTCCCTGATATTAGAAGTGTTTTCTTTCAGGTCACTTGCAATATTTTTCCTTGACCTGACAGTTCAAAAATTTGGCTATAATATTTCTTGAAGGTTTATGAGGATCACTTTCCTGAGGTGATTGGTGGAGTCCTTCAATGCCTATTTTGCCCTTTGGGTTTTCCTCGATAATTTCTTAAAAGAGATTGTCCAAGTCCTCCTTTTGATTATGGCTTTCAAGTATTCCAATGATTATGACATTGTTTTTTTTTTTTTTTACTAGGTCAGTTCTTTTTCCCATGAGGTATTTTATATTTTCTTTTCTTTTTTTCATTCTTTTGATTGATTCTTGCTATTTTATAGAGTCTTTACCTTCCTTTTTAAGGAGTTGTTTTCTTCAATTAGCTTTTGTACTATTTTTCTGTTTGGCCAATTATACTTTTTAGGGAGTTGCTTTCTTCAGTGGATTTTTGTTTCTCCTTTTCCAATTGTCCAATTCTACTTTTAAGCAGTTGTTTTCATTTGCTTAGCTTTCTTTTTTTCATAATTTTTCATAATTCTCTTGTATCACTCTCATTTCCTTTCCCAATTTTTCCTCTAGCTGTCTTATATGATTCTTAACCTCCATTTTGATCTCTTCCATGAATTATTTCTGGGCTTGTGACTACTTCCTGGTTTTGTTTGGGGTTTTCCCCACAGGTGTTTTGACATTGTTGTCCGCATTTAAGTTTGTGTCTTAATCTTCCATATCACCATAAATTTCTATAGTTTGAATCTTCCTTTTTTGTTGTTGCATTTTGCTGATATATATACATCTATACACGTGTGTGTGTGTATGTATGTATGTATATATACCTTTTTCCTTTCTTTTAAATTTGAACTGTTGTTCTTGTGCCTGGTCCAGCACTGATGTTGCCCTGGGGTCCACAGGGGACCTTCATTTCTGCTTCTTCTCTAAGGGCATGGAGGAGAAGGTGACTGATGCTGCTGCTTGAGGTTGTAGGTATTTGACAGCTTTCCTAGTGGTAGTGTCTGGCATGTGATGAGTCCAGTAGCATTTCAGTATTTCCCCAGGGCACCATTGAAGCACTTGGCTGCTGTCAGAGCTGGCATCCATTGGCTCCACTGGCTATGCTGAGGCACCTGAGGGGTCCTGGGTTTGGCCTTTGCCTGTTCCGTGGCACTGGGGCTCAGGATCTACAACTGGTTTACTCAGGTAGGGCTTGCTACTGGCTTGCTTCCTGCACCGGACTGTATTCTACTTTTACCTGGGTGAGACATATCTTTCCTGCTGATCTTCCAAGTTTCTTGGAAAGATTGTTTTACCCCATCTGTTTGCTGATTCTGCTGTTCCAGAATTTGTTTGGGGATGCTATTTTATGGTTGTTTGGAGATGAATATGGGAGAGTTGCAGCAATTTGCTCTTTCCTTTACTATCTTGGCTCCCTTCACAGATCTTTTATTAATGCTAAGTCCAGCACTCCATTCCCCATGCCATACTATCTTTCTATAAAGATTTATTTTCAGAGTCCATCATATATCCTTACTGACTTTCCCCACTAGTTGCAAATCTTTATTATTTGTGATAGACTTTTTAAAAAACAGCCAGTAGTCATACAGAATCAGATATGTATCTAATTATATTGTGTGTGTGCGTGTGTGTGTGTGTGTATGTGTGTGTGTAATTTAGTTCCCTATTGTTCTTATTATCTAGCCATTTCAATTTTATCTGACTCTTTATGATGCCATTTGGGGTTTTCTTGGCAAAGTACTGGAGCCGTTTGCCATTTCCTTTCCTAGCTTATTTTACAGATGAGGAACCGAGGTAGATAAGGTTAAGTAACATACCTAGGGTCACACAGCTAGTAAGTGAAAATGAATCTTCCTAACTTCCAGCCTAGCATTTAAGCCTCTCCACCACCTATCTGTCCCTTAGTTAGCCAATACTTATATACCAAAAAGCAAAATTTAACTACAAAATTCTGAGACTTTGTGTGTGCCTCAAAATGAGATGTGAATTGTATTATCATGATTATTATGAAGGATGACATTAATTTGGGTGTGTGAATTTTGGTATGCTTTAATTTAAAAAATCATTATTACTTTCCATGATACCATATCACTTTGGGGAGAGTAGTTTTCTCAATGGAAGGATATGGTATTATTCTCTTTTAAATCTTCAGTTTGGTTTAGTTTATCAAATGTCTTTGTGCCTTGGCAGGTAGACTCTGAGAGGTAGAAGGCATAAAGAGTCATAGGTTAAAATTGAGATACAAAATCAGGAAAGGCCTCAACAGAGGTGATATAGCAACGGGTCAAGGGTAATATAAAGCTGTTAGCACCTGAAGGGATACAGAAATGTTCCACAGTAGAAAATGTATTCTCTGGTTTTCCTCCATTTGGGACTTAATAAAATTATACCATTGGCTCTCTGTTTCTAAGGTAGGTGGATCACATAATTCATGTTAGAGAGCACCAAATCGAAAGATGAAGTGCCTGACAGTGTGTTCGAACAGAAAGAAACCCTTAGCTGGGTAGACATTATCTAGAACTCTCTGGTTTACTTTTATTAACACACATAGGTGAATCGTTCTGCACCAATAGTCTTCAGCAAGTGATGATGCTAAAGGAAAATGAATCCAATTAAGAATTCATTTCATTTTTTTGATATGAGAACGAGAAGGGAAAGGTTGATAGATACAGAAAAACAAGTTTTCTCCAACTAAGTATAAATTGGCTAGAATATTCTGCAAACCATATTAAAGTCAAATCTATAGCTCTTTAATCAAAAAACTGGGAAATTTCATGGCATGGTGCTTTTTGTTCTCGTCCAGTGAACACATCTTCCTTGCCGTCCTTTGCAATAAACAGTGATAAGTCTAGTTAGAATTTCTTACTGAATTCCCACTATCGCTTTGTTCATGGAATTATCAGAAAGGATAAGGTCACCTAATACAGCCTTCCGTTTCTAGTTCAGGAAACTGAGGGCTTGGGAAAAGTGACTTGCCCTGGGGCCTAGGGTTCCTTAGTTACAAAGCAAGGAGTAGAACACAGGTATTTTCATTCATTCACCCTTCATATAAAACCAGTTTGTTTTATACTACATACCATATTTTTCTACTGTGGCAAAATATAGCAGACTATGAGGAATATTCCATGTCCTATATTAATGTCATTTGACTCTTTCTTAAGTATGTCCCATATTTTATACACTATCACATATTCTGAAGCTTTCGCATAGAAAATTGTCAGGATTTTGATATGTTAGAACATATAAACACAAATAGAAACTTAGAACCACATAATATTAGAGCTGGAAGAAACTTTTCTCTATCTGATGTCACTTCCTCATTTTGCAAATGAGGAAACTAAGATTCAAAAAGGTTAAATATTTGCCTTGGACTACTTGCTAAGCTAGTGATTCAATCAAAAAGTTTAAAAAAATAATATTACATATGTGACAAAGAGTAACAAAGCAGCATTGGAGTAGTTGACAGAATACTAGACCTGTGGTCAAAATGATTTCTCTCTTGTAAGTCTGCCTTATGAACCAGATATTGTGACCCTTAGCAACTCACTCTAATTCTGAGTTTTAGTATTTTCACCTATAAAATGGGGGAAGGAAGCAGTAATAATAGTATTCCAATTAGTACTCTAGTGGCACTCCAAGATCATTGTGAGCATCATGGAATTTAGGTCAAATATATGGAAAACCCTCTTCAAAACTTAAAGCATTGTATAAATGTCAGCTTGTATTCCTAAAGAAACACTTAGATCTGTGGTAACTAATGAGCCATGGAAATAGGCATCTGAAAAAAATAACACTCATAATGTATCATTATTAAACATTTTAAGGCTGTGTCTTGTTAAAGACTATGTATATTATTAAAAGTGTTTTCTTTTGTTTTCTCTGTTGTTCATTATCCAGGTAACACAATAAAACAAACACAGTACAGTTGCTGCCTGTAAGGATGCAAAACTTGTCCTCTGCCATGCCATTTGGGTTATTGTATTTAGTGGTAGTGGTGATGGTGGTGGGAACCATAATATCCAGAGATGAGAATATATTTGTGGATTAAAAATTACAAAGAAATTAAATTTAAAACGACATCCTCATAGAGGTTAGGGCCCAAATCTATGGTTTCATTGGTATGGGGATCTCCTAAGTCAGAAAATTATTTCTGTCAGCATAGGTAGGCATCTTCTTTACAATTTATAATCTTAAAGAGTTGCTTTGGGTACAGTGGGAGTGGGGGGGTGGGGAAGAAAAGTAACACAGATCTATGTCATAGTGATGGTCCTCAGCTTTCAGACCAACTCCCCAGTCACTATGAAACACTGCCTCACCAATGTCCCTATATATACTTAAAATACAAAAAGACCCCATATCATAAAAAATGTCTAGAGCCTATCTTGACTCAAGAAATTCACCAACAGAAGCCCTATCAGGTTTCCATGGAACCCTGGAAGTCTTTTGAATACATGTTTGAAAAAAGAACTAGACCTGTTCAGTGTTTTCAAGGATACCTAGGTTAGTCAGGGGAGCTGGAATTAGGGTAACATCAGATAAATTATGCAGAGAAAGTACCTGGTAGGAGTCAATTGTGGATGTATTCAAGATACACAACTTAAAACAAGTCATTGAAATTCCCCTGCCCGTGTGCCATGGTCTAAAATCTACTCAGCTTCCTTTTTCCAAATACCTTTGGGTTATCATGTACATTGTCATCTGGGATAGCAAACACACAGAGCATCAAAAGGAGAAAAATGGTGTTGAACACAAGCTGTGTCTGTGTCTGTTTCACGAATCTGTTTAACCATTTTAACAGTATGTCCCTGCTCTTCAGATCTCACATACAAAAGGAAACTTACAAAGGAAATTGGGGTTCACTGCTTTGCATTTCAAAAGACTTTAGGCCATATCTTACTAAATATATCATAGAAATACTTTAATACTTCTAGAAACAGTTTTCTGAGTCACTGGCAGAATTCATTCTAGCTTTCTGTGAATGGATAAGAGGGACAGGTCAAATGACTTCCTGAGGGGGTCATAGTGTGAGTGAATGGAGGAGCTCTGAAAATAAAGCATAGTTCCCCAATTCATAATTCAGAGCTTTCTGCAGCAGCTCAAGCTGTCTTTCCCCAGGATTTTTCAATCTAGGTCTTAGTATAAATCTTAATTGAGTAGATCTTAGAGAAAGAAAAATATTTTTTCTCAACTTTGCAATTGCAAAGTCAACCCTTGGGGGTATAGCTGATGTTATAACCCAATTAGTGGTTTGTTGATTTATCTCACAAAATGGTTCCTTGGAGCATTAAGGTGCACTTCTGAGGTATTCATCAGAATCTGTGCAGCCCTTAGCGATGGAACTGACTAATGCTTTCACTTACTGATGAAACTGGGCTGATGTGTCATTCATCCTGTTGAATGATTAACATAGTGGAGGGAGGGAGATGCTATAGCATCTGGGAGAAGCTTTAGGGTCCATGTTTCATTATCAGTTCTGATAGATTTTCCTAAATACTTGCTCGGATTTTGAAAACATCTGCCTATCAAGAAAGTAAGCTTTCCTTTTAAATGGAACTTCTGAAGAAGTCATGGTATGCCCTGTCCCAGATAAAAACATACTTGATAAAAAAAGCCTGGATAGACTTTAGGCTGTGTCACCTGGGTTAAGGAATTTTTGTGGTTTTCTCTTCCTTCCTTCCTTCCTTCCCTCCTTCCTTCCCTCCTTCCTTCCTTCCTTCCTTCCTTCCTTCCTTCCTTCCTTCCTTCCTTCCTTCCTTCCTTCTTTCCTTCCTTCTTTCCTTTCTTCATTCCTTTCTTCCTTCCTTCCTTCCTTTCCTCCTTCCTTTCTTCCTTCCTTCATTCCTTTCTTTTTTAAGAATGAGTCTTCCTATGTCCCTTAGGCTTTAAAGGAAAGTGCCACTCAAGACTTCTCAGACTGCTCATTGGGTTGGGAGCTTTGGCTCAACCTGAGATAGTCCCTCTTTCCTTGAGCAATCTCTTTCACTTCCAAGGATTTATTATATTGTCGTTAGGCTTGGTCTGGACACTCTACCAGCTTATCCTACTATAGCTCAGAGCACCAATGCTTATCACATTACAGCCCTGAGCTCATAAGATCCACCAGCCTCAGTGTCCTTGGTACCTGGGATTGCAGACATATGCCAACATGCCAGTAAGGTCATATGTCTTTACTTTGGTATCTTTACATTTGAGCTCTAGGTTTATCTCTGTTTTAAATATTTCCTATGCCAGTGCTCAAGCCTGGCCTGTTAAAGAATGATTTATATTCACATGTGGTATGTTTCAAATTGTTTGAAAATAAGTTTTTCATTTTCACAATTGTGATGTTCCATTTTTTTTGATGACAGATAATCTCTTAGTCTTTTTATCTGCCAAGGCAACAATTAGGGAGGAGGATATATGAGATATCATCATCTTTATTAAATCTGTTAACTATTATTCAGTTTAACAACATAGTTATATAATTTTTCAAGAATTCAATTTAACAACATATTATATAATTTTTCATGAATTCATATGTGATCAAAGATACTATTCAAAAGTCATCTTTGATGAATCTTTCAGTCTTCAAAAATATTTCTAAACTGAACATATACATCAGCAAAGTATTCCCAAAGTAGATTCATTCAAGGCAATGAATAAGCTTCCTTAGGCAATTCTGGGAAATTTCTCTTCCAAAGGAAAGTTGATTTGGGGTTTTATTACTGAAGTTACTTAAGGTGATCTTTGATCCAGCCCTTTGTGTACAACCTCTTCAGGCAAAAATTTCTCTCTCTGTGGATTTTCATCCTAAGCCTTATTCTGACTCCTTTAATATCTCAGAAATACTGATGTAGTTCTCAGGCTATTCATTTAAAGTTTTCTTTTTGTATTTATATTTTGATTAAGACACATGATTTCATAAGTGTAGGAAACTTATCTAGGGGGAGCTGTGGATAGAACACAGTCTGTAGTCAGGAAGATCTAAATTCAAAGTTAGCCTCAGACATTTGCCAGCTTTTGTCACCCTGGGCAAGTCACTTAACTCTGTTTGCCTCAGTTTCCTCCTCTGTAAAATGCACTGGAGAAGGAAATGGGAAGCCACTGTATCTTTGCCAAGAAAACCCTAAATAGGGTCACAAAGAGTCTGACACAATTGTAACAACCAAACACTGCAACAACTTGGATATTTTTGTTTTGTTTTGTTTTGTTTTGTTTTGTTTTGTTTTTAACAGAGACTAGCAGAGAGAATAGCCAATCAACATGCTATTGCTTTGCACATGTCAGGCACCATTCCAGGTGCTGGGGGGTGGGGAAGACAAATAGTGAAACATTCCCTGTTCTTTTAGAGTGTAGTGAAGAGGTTTCCGAATGGGAGACTGATTATGCAAAGGCATAGGAAGTATTCTACCATGTCTGGAGCTATCCAGGGACTGAACGGAAACTAAGGGAGTAAAACATTGGCCTTGGGGTCGGGAAGACTCTGTTACTTACTAGCTATATGACCTTGAGCAAGTCATTTAACTTGTTTGAATTTCAGGCAGCTCCCTAGGACTTGCCCATTGAGATTAGGAGGGAGAGCATACATGTGATTGGACCTCAGAAGTACGGAAAGGAGAAACTTCTAGGTCCTCACTATCCCTTTAAGAAAGGTTTTGAAGAGATGAGATGACTTATCTCCGTATTTAACTAATCTGTTCCTTGTATTGTGACACAGTTCTAGGTTTAAGCAATACCTATATCTCACTACCAACTCCATCCTTCAACTTTATGTTCTAGAATATAACATAAGCAAGTTGATACAACTGCTTTCCTGTTGAGATTCCATGATGAAACATTATAGAACATAGAGTTTAGAGTCCCAGATTTCATTGCAAAAATGTTCCTGTTTTTAACGCCACTAACAATAGTACTTATTTCATGTGTGGTCATCTGTTAATCAAGGATTTATATTAAATACTCCCTTTGTGCCCGATCTTGGGCTTACGGTTCAGATGCAAAAATAAAAACCAAAGAGTCCCTGCCCTCTCTGCATTTGCCATTTAATAAAGGAGAAAACATGCATGTTTATAGGCAAATGCAACCACACACAAGCAGAAACAAAGTTAAGTGTGGAGTTGGGAGTAGGGGAGCAGAGGGGAGCGGGAGCTATCTGATAAGACCAGAGAGCTGTTGTTGATATTCACGGTAAGCATTTATAGCTTGGAAATCATGAAATACTAAAAATTGGGGCTGGATGTATTGTTTTGTTGATTGTCTAGATTTAAGAAAGTGATGGAAAAAATGTTAATGCAGATTAAATTTACAAGAGTGCTGTGAGTACATTTTTCCCCCCAGAAGGGTCATTGTTAAACTTTTGGAGAGTTTTGGAGAGACTGAGAGGACCATGCAGAAGGTGCCACTTATGTTAAGTCTTGAAGGAAATCAGGAATTATAAAAGGGAGGCAGAATGACATTTCCAGGAATGGGGAAAAGCCAATATCAAGGCATGGAAAGAAGAGATAGAGTGTTGTATACGATGTCTAACAGTAAGAGTTGCCAGGCTGGACTATAAAGAGTGTGCATGGAGAGGAGTAATGTGGAATAAGGCTGGAAAGATGGGGCAAGGGTGGAACTCAATACACAGCCCAAGAAAGGTCTAGGAGAGACATCTAAACAGTAACAGGGAAACCAAATTCAGACGTTTCTATTACAAACCTACAGAACATATGGCCCACGGCCTGCCAAAGTGTTTCCAGAGGTGCACAAAAATGCAGAGTTGCCACTGTGCACTCTCTTGTTTGTCATGTGACGTAAGGTAACCAGTCATCCTCAGTCTGTCTCTAGTCCAACCTATCTGTGGCTCAAGGAAGTGTAGCCTATTATAATTGTGTCCTCTACCTTGGTAAAGTTGTGCAGATCTATCCCAATAGATTCTTGGTTCCTTCAGAGAAGGTACAAATATTTTCACAGTGAAACAACTAAGCTTTGTTCAGAACTCTACAGAACTGTCCTTATCAAAAGACAAATTTACAAATTCAGTGGGGTAACAAAGAATTAAGTACCACCAGGCAAACTTCACAAGAATGTCCTGCCTAGATGTTTGTGAATTCAGGAGAAAAGCATGTCACCTGGTTCTTTATCAATTGAGAATCTCTAGAACCAGCACTTTTTACTTTCACTCCCAAGGCTCTGAATATAATCTCCTTGAAACTAGAAGCTAAAACAGCTGAACTACAAAGAAAATTGCTGGTTATTTATTTCCTTTTTGGCTCTTGGCAAAAAAAAAAAAAAATGTAGGTATCCACTAAACAGGATCTGGGCCAGCAGTGGTGATTTATATGTGCAGATATATCCATTTACAAGTAGAGCAGGACAATAACAAGGAAACAATTAAGGGAGATCATCTAAGGGAAATGACAACTATCTATAATTATCTGACAGTCTATCTTCTCCACCATGCTAAATAAAAAGTTTTTTTACTGTATATGTATAAATATATATTTGAGAGGGTAAGTTGTGACTATACTACAGTATACATTTAGATTTCTGCTTAGCCTTGTCAACATAATTAGACTCAGAACCTGTTTTCATAGGGCATTTTATATTATTACACTGAAGAAAAGAAATATATATTTTACAGATTTGTCCTCATATCGGATCTCTTTTTTTATCCTAAATGAGTATAGCACAGTGGGAATAGCACTGAATACAAGTCACAGGACCAGGGTTTTAATTCTATCTCTGCAGCTTAGTAGATATGACCCTAGTCAAGTCTCATGACCTATTGGAATCTCAGTGTCCTCTTTTTATACAAAATTAGGAGTTTGGACTCCAATTGGAGTTCCTTAAGCTCTTGTCTATGTTGCATGGTAGACTGAGTGTTGAATCTGATTGGAATGAGGAAGTCCAGCATACAAAGTAGGCTTTGGTTGTTTACTAGCTGTGTGATTCCAGGCAAGTTACTTAACTTCCCTGTGACTCAGTTTACTCATTTATAAAACATAGATAATAATAGCACTTACCTCTCAGGACTGTTGGAAATCTGAAATGAAATAGTATTTGTGAAGTACTTTTTGTAAACCTTAAAATGCTATTCCTTCATTATCCTATGTATTTTTTTTTATTTTATTTTATGCACAATACATTGTTCCAAGAAGGGGTCCACAGGTTTCAACAGAGTGTCGAAGGGGTCTAAACAAAAGAGGTTAAAGACCCCACGACCAAAAGTCATTTAACACACCTCTAAAATCTATGATAATCAATAAAAATAAAGATTATTTGTACCTTCAGATTATGTGTGGCATTAAAAAAATTGGGGGAAATTCATATTTATGCAAATCTGGATGTTTTAGAATAGATCACAAATATAACAAGACTGACTTTAAAGTTTCTAGAATAAGATATGTCTCTCGACACTGGATTTTACATAGAACAGTGAAATTTTAGAACAAGAAGAGACCTTAAACATTACTTAGTTCAGTCCCTACATTCTGTACATGATGAGGTTGAGGTCTAGAGTGGTCACAGGGTTAAAAGAGCCAGGAATGTTACCTGTATTTTTTAACTTCTACTTCAGTGCTCTCCCCATGACACTATGTCATTCTAGTCCTCTCTCTACTAGCAGTTCCTTTTGAATGACCTCCCTAATTTGTATTTTTGAAAGCAAGTCATTTTATCAGCTTTTACCAGGTAGTCAAGAAGTGTTCAAATTTTTAAAAACAAGTAGAAGAACTCCTGCAAAAGCCACTTCCAGGCTTCTGATCACTGCTTCCTGATTGTAACAGCACTGAGCCATAAGCATAATATAATTTATGCAAAGAGTGGCACTGGATTGTGAAGGTTTTTTTTTTATGGCATAGATTGAATTTGAAGATAAGCTATGCAACATCTGTATGATTTGGAAAGTTCGGAGTGGGGTTGATTTTGACAGATATGAGTAACAGGAGAGAAATGTTATTGGAATTTCTTCTTCAGTGGCAAAGCCTGAAGTCAATCAAAATGTTCCGTTCAGTATAATGTGAGTTCACTATATTTTCAAGGGCAACTCTTCTTGTGAATAGATTCTTCCTATACCACCATTTTTAAACTTAGAGAAAATCTTTTCTCTTGGTTGAAAGGAGTCTTGGCAAAGGAAATACATATGAAACTGAGTACCACTAGAGAGGGATGAAGGGTGAAAGGACATTATTTAGCTCATCTAAATGACTACTGTTAATGCAGTAAATACCAAAATTCTTAGTGCAGTTTTGAGCATTAATAGATTAAAGGGAGTCATTATACCTTGCTCTAGTAATTTCCTGATGAGAAGGCATTGATATTAATTGAACTCATGAAAGGGCTTCCTCAAACAATCCATGACAGGCAGATTACTAATATAGTATATGAAACATTGGATTGAATGGTATTTGGTTTTGAATTGTAATAGCATGTAAAGGGTACTGTATTTTGAGCCAGACAACCAGGGTTTTAATCCTAGTACTATACATTACTGGCTGTGAGAACTTGGGAAAATCATTTAGCCCCTCTGAGCTTCAGTTGACTTCATCAGTACAATACGGAGCAGAATTAGGTTTCTCAAGACCTTTTTAGCTCTGACACTTTGAGTCTATTAATATTTTGAGGCCCTTGAAAAATACCAAGGCAAAGAATTATGGGTGTTCCAGTGTAAGACTTATTAACTTTAGATGATTTCCTTATTCACTTGCTGACTTGATTTCTATTGTATTCATAACAGAGCTAATTGTCTTTAAGTGCCGAGTTCTGCATTAATTAAAGAAATAGTTCTTGGAAGCAATCAGCTTATCTAATAAAACTCTCCCGTCTTTAGATGGTAGTAATTAGAATACCATCTCTAAAGTAACACCAGTTGTCTTTAAAATGATCAGAAATTATTTGGAGAGAAGAATATGGAGAGACCCACCTATAGATTTTATAAACCTTCTCATTGTTTAATTGAACCACAAAATACACATTTTACCCACATTGCCTGCAAACTGAAGCACTGATTTTTTTTTTGAGAATTAATTTGCAGTAATCACAAAAATAGTGAGAGAGTTGTAAGTTAATTTTTGAAAGATGAAAGTGTCAGTGATATGGTATTTCATCCACAGTTAAAATTTATCAAAATCTCATTGTTTAGGGTAGATAATAAAACATACCACCCTTTCAGCAGTGAGGTAGTGAATTGTGGGAGTAGACTATCTCATATGTTGTCATACTAGTCACCGTATCAGTTGCTGTTTCTGCTTAATTGTTTTTCTTTGTTAAAAGATAAGGTTCAATTCTTTTGGTAGCATGAGAAATTTGCATCTAGAAATGGTTATAATAGAAGGTAAAGACAAAATGATATCAATAGAACTTAGTTTTGAATTTTTTTCATGGGTTACATTTACTACAGCATATTTCAAAAATGTCTCAAAACAGAAACAGGATGATGTTATCAGACCAAAGTAGATCTTGTGCTGGAAGGGATTCCAGAGATCATTTAGTCCAGTAACTTTCTCTTACCTGAGGGTGTTCTGCACAAAGAAAGGTATATTTTGATGGCCAAAAGCTACTTCATTAACTTAGGTTTTATAGATTTCTTTCTCAAAGATGGAGCCATAAACCCTGAATCTTATAGATTGTATACTCCTAGATGCAATAGACATCCATTAGAGTTTAATGAATAGAGAAGTGATATGGTCATTCTTAATAATTTAGAAAAAATCATTTTGATGGCTGTTTAGAGAATGTATTAGAGAGGGGAGAGACCTGAAGCAAGAAGATCTGGACAAGTCTATTGCATTATTTCAAACAAGAAGTGATGACAGGTTGAACCAAGGTGGTCACCATGTGAGTATAGAAAAAGGAATGGACCCAAGAAATGTGAGAGGACAGATGGAAATGCCCACATTTTACCCCAGTGAAAGAAAGTGGCCAATTAAGGATGACACTAATGTTGTAAACCTGAGTGACTAGAAAGATGCTGGTGGCCTTGACAGGAATAGGAAAGTTCAAAAGAGAGTTTGGAGGGAGGATAATGAGTTCTGTCTTGGACATGTTGATTTTGTATGCCTGCAGTACATCTAATTAAAACATCACATGGGTAGTTGTAAATGCCCAAGTGGAACTTGGGATAACAATGAGGACCAACATATCAGTTTTGGAGTAATTTGTGTGGAGATTACTATCAGCTAGCACATAGTAAGTGCTTCATAAATGCTTGTTGAATGACTATTAACTGAGGACATAATTAAATTAACTGAGGTCATAATTAAACCTAAGTAGGTAAAATTAACAAATGAAAGCATGAAGAGAGAATTTTAAAAGGGTAGGGGGATGAGAATGGCAAGGACAGAAACTTGTGAAATGTCTATAGTTACATAACATCATACGAATAATGAACCTGAAAAGAAGCTAAAATGAAACAGTCAGACATGTAGAAAGAGAACCAAAATATATCAGTGCCCCCAAAACCCAGAGAGAGTTTGTAGAAGGAAAAAGGTGATCAACATAGTCCAATGCTACACAGTTATAAGAATTGAGGAAAGGTCATTAGATCTGGCAATTAACAGATCTTTGATAACTTGGGAGAGAAAAGTTTTGGTTGAGTGATGAGGTTGGAAGCTGGATTATAAATATTTGAGAAATAAGTGAGAAGAGAGGTATTAGATGCAATGGGTATAGCTTCCCCTCACCCAAGAAAGTGGCTGTGAAATAGAGGAAAGAAATAAAATGATAGCTTTGAGGGGTGGTAAAAGCCCTCCCCTTACCCCCACCAAAAAAATAAATAAAAGGACATGAAAGACTTAAAACTATGTATAGGCAGTAGAAAAGGAACCAATAGGTAGAGGTTAAGGATTACAGAAAGAGCAGGAATGATCATCAAGGCAATTCCATGGAGAAGATGGAAGAAAATGGGATTGAGTTATGCAGAGAAAGCCTTAGAGAACGGAATTACCTTTTCATCACTGTATGGAGTAAAGAGAAAAGAATGAAGTGTGATAGCAAAGGATTTTAATATGTAGAGAAGGGGAGATGAGGGAACTAATGGATCAAGAAGTATGTTTTCTCAATGAACTAGAAAGTCAGATCCTCAGTTGAGAGAGTGGTGGTTAAATTGAGGTGGGTGATTTAAGGAGAGATGAAAAGGTTTGGAGCAACCTCCATGGGGAGTGGGTTATAGTGTCAGTTAGAGAAGAGTGAAAAGGTTGTCTTCTTACAGTGAAGAATCATATGCAGTCATCATATAACAGAAAACTGTAGTGTACTCTGTTTTCCCAATTGTGTTATTTTCTTCATGTTCAGCAGCGCATGAATAAGCATAAAGAAAGCAAAAGGCAAAAATCATCTCACATTGAAATTTGGCAAGGAATCAATAGAACGAGAAAAAGAGGTCAGTGGATTCAAGAATAGTGACATTAAACAACTCTAAGGTGGAGTCTGGGAAAGGAGGAAATTTGATAGAACCTGGTGAAATATTAGGGGATAGAATGATTAGACATCCTAAGAAAGATGTAGACTAGGCTTAGGAAAGGTAAGATGTAGAAAGAGATGGATAGTATTCAGAAGGTTATTATTTTTTAAAAGAATTTCAGAATTTTTGACCATGGAATGAGAGCACTTAAACATGACAGTGATGTCAAGAGTGGTGGGATTGTTCATTCCCAAGGTGGAGTGGAGGTGTGTCATGGGATTTTGAAGATCTGTCCAACATCTGAAATATTGTGAAGGAGAGCCAAAGGTCAGGAATAATAGTAAAAATAAAGTCTTCCTACTAGTACCATGAAACTTTGAATGATGGTGGAGGAAAACAATAGCCACCACTTCTTAATTTAAGACATTGAAAGCCCTTCAAAATGAAAATATGGAAAGGTTAATAGTAATAGCTATTATTTCTATGGTAGCTTTGTTTGATCTTTTTTCAGTCACGTCTGACTCTCTGTGACTCCTTTTTGGGATTTTCTTGGCAATGACACTAAAGTGGTTTACCATTTCCTCTTCCAGATCATTTTACAGATAAGAAGGGTTAGATGACTTGCCCAGGATTACCAGCTAATGAGTATCTGAGATCAGATTTGAACTCAGGTCTTCTTATTTTCCATTCCTGACCCCTTTTTGTATTTTAGCAGCTTTTGTTGAAGTTGTGTGTCTTGAGGGCATGTACAGTGCAAAGTGTGTGTGCTTTGTGTTCAGAACCAAGGCTGCAGTGAAGTTGTGCCACCCTGGCAAGTACTGCCAGAAATACCTTGGTTTCATTATGTGTTTGATTTTTAATTAATTTTTGGTCATTGCATGTTCAGAAACTTTTTTGTTGTTGTTGTAGGGAAAGCCTGCACAACATATGGCCCATGTGCCACTTATAGCCCACCTGCTACTTTCAGCTCTTGAAAATGAAGTTGTGAAACAAACCTGCACATCATTCCATTCACAGGCTGCTTTGGCAAGCCACAAATGGTCCACAGGTCTTATTTTGTGTAGGCCTGTTATAGAGGGTTGTGAGAAGCCCTGCTCTATCCTATGGGGCCATCTCGCTGCCCTTGTGGCAGCTTATTGTTGACAAAGTGTTTTTGCCACAAAAACCCTAGTAGAGCATCAATTACAAGTATTATATTCCTCATTTTATACATCAAGAAACTGAGTCTCAAAGGTGGCAAGTGAATTATTCAAGGTCACACAACTAATTAGTGGAGTCACAAAGATGTAATTAAAAGAATATTATACCTAGAGTCAGAAGAACTATATTTGAATTCCTGCTCATTACACATCTCTGGTCTTCTGTTTACTCCTCTGTAAAAGGGGACATTTGGACACAATAATCTCTTCTAAAGCTTTTTTTAATTCTACTTATCTGTGCCTGAATTGGAATAGAGACCTATGCCTTTTAGCACTAAATCCAGAATTTGTTGGATTCTGTGTAATCTGCTTGTTAAATTAACACATTAGGCCAGTATCCTAGCCTTTGATGTTATACCATGTGAGGGAAATTGGTCCATCAGGAAAAAGGGTCTTGGGTTAGTAACTTTTCATGAAGCTTAGGGAAAAAAGAAGAAAGCAAGAAAGGTCCTGATTGATGATTGTTTCAAGGACTATAGGCCTTGGTGAAGAGCCCTGAAGATTCAGATCTAGTACGAGAATACTAGAGTTCTGATGGAGGTGGTAAGGGAAAGGTCAAAAGCAAAGGGATGGGGACTGTTATTCAACATAGTACTAGAAATGTTAGCTTTGGCAATAAGAGAAGAAAAAAATAGAAGGAATTGGAATAGGCAAAGAAGAAACTAAGTTATCACTCTTTTCAGATGATATACTTAGAGAATCCCAGAGAACCAAGTAAAAACTACTTGAAATAATAAACAGCTTTAGCAAAGTTGTGGAAAAAAAAATAAACCCACCTGCAAAATAAATCACCTGTATTTCTATACATTACTAACAAAGACTAATGACGAGATAGAAAGAGAAATCCTGTTTAAAGTTACTGTAGATACTACCAAAACAAACCCAGGGACTAGATGAACACAATTACAAAACACTTTTCTCACAATAAAGTCAAATCTAAATAACTGGAAAAACATCAGTTGCTCATGGGTAGGTGGAACTAATATAATAAAAATGACAATTGTTCCTAAATTAATTTACTTATTCAGAGCCATACAAAACTACCAAAAATTATTTTCTAGAAAAAATAATATAAAAATTCATCTGGAAGGAGAAAAGGTCCAGAATATCAAGAGAATTAATGAAAAGAAATGCCACGGAAGGTAGCCTAGCCATATCAGATCTTAAATTTTATTATGAAGGAGCAAACATCAAAACCACTTGTCACTGTCTAAGAAATAGAGGGGCAGATCAGTGGAATAGGTTAGGTATACAAAACATAGTAGTCAATAACTATAGCAATCTACTGTTTGATAAACCCAAGGACTCTAGCTTCTTGGATAAGAACTTACTGACAAAAACTGCTGGGAAAACTGGAAAAAAGTATGGCAGAAAGTGGGCATAGACCTGACAACATATACCAGAATAAAGTCCAAATGGGTACACAATCTAGACATAAAGGCTGATATGATAAACAAACTATGGGAGCAAGGAATAGTTTATCTGTCAGATTTAAGGAGAATGGAGGAATTTATGACCAAAGAAGAGGTAGAGAACATAATGAAATGCAAAATGTATAACTTTGATTACATCAAATTGAAAAGTTTTTGCATAAACAAAGTCAATGCAACCAAGATTAGGAGGGAAGCAGAAAACTGGGAAAGAATTTTTACAATGAATATCTGTGATAAAGGCCTCGTTTCTAAAATATATAGAGAACTGAGTCAAGTTTACAAGAATACAAACCATTCCCCAGCTGATAAATGGTCAAAGGATATGAACAGGCAGTTTTCATAGGAAGAAATTAAAGCTATCTACAGTTATGGAAAAAAATACTCTAAATCACTATTGATTAGAGAGATGCAAATCAAAACAACTCTGAGGTAGCACATCACACCTATCAGATTGGCTAACATGACAAAATAGGAAAATGATACATGCTAGAGAAGATGTGGGAGAGTTGGAGCACTAATTCATTGTTGGTGGAGCTGTGAGCTGATCCAACCATTCTGGAGAGCAATTTGGAACGATGTCCAAAGGACTATAAAAATGTGCATACCCTTTGATCAAGCAATACTGCTTCCAGGGCTGTATCCCAAAGAGAGCATAAAAATAGAAAAAGGACCCACATGTACAAATATATGTATAGCAGTTCTTTTTGTGGTGGCCAAGAACTGAAAATGGAGGGGATGTCCATCAACTGGGGAATGGCTGAACAAGTTGGTGATATATGAATGTAGTGGAATATTATTGTGCTCCAAGAAATGATGATCAGACAGACCAGAAAAACTTGTAAAGCCTTGTATGAACTGATGCTCAGTGAAGTGAGCAGCGCCTGGAGAACATTATACACAGTAACAGCCATAGTTTGTGAGGACTGTTTCTGATAGACTTAGCCCTTTATAGCAATGCAAGGACATAAAATATTTCCAAAGGATTCATGATGCTTGATCCTTTGTTATGTTTTGTTTTTAATCATGATTTCTCCCATTTGTTTTAATTCTTCTATGCAACATCACTAATGTGAAAATGTGTTTAATAGGAATGCATGTGTAGAACTCATATAGGATTGCATACTATCTTGGGGTAGGAGGGAGGAAGGGGAGAAAATTTGGAACTTTTGGAAGTGATTGTTGAAAACTGAAAATAAATAAATTAATAAATTTGGAAGAAAATAAGGAGGTGGGGAACAAGGGGAGAGGAAGAATTGTGATCAGCCATGAAAATGGAAGAGAAAAGGCCTTGAAACTAGACTTTAACCACTTCTTGGCAATTTTGCTGAGGGTTGGTCCTAGGCAACACCTAACTACTTTTTCTTCCAACATCATCCCATGCCCTATCTGTCACATATTCTTCCTTTTTATCCTACTTTATTGTTCCAGAGTCTCCTGGGGTTCAGAACACATTAAGGGTATCCCCCTTCTTCCCTTAATGTTGAAATATTTAGAAAAAGATTGTGACAAATGTACCTTACTTGGAATCAAGAGAAAATTCTCCAGCTATTACTGAGGGAGTAAAGACATTAGGGATCAGGAAGAGCAATCACACAGCTTCCATAACTCCAGGGAATAAATTTAAGAAGTTTTGACACTGACTAGAATTTTAAATCACACTAATGCTGTCTAAGAAACAGACATATTACACAGTAAGCAAATATTCCAGATTTATTGTTCAACCTTGATTTTTGAGTTATTCTAATGAAAACGTCTAATATGAAGAATCACATTTGAAGTCCACCTTTGCTACTTATTTACATATTCCTGAAGCTCGCTGAGTTTGAGGGATCCATGGCCTCTCAGGCCCCTTCCAGAATGAAGTCAGTTCATAAACAGAGAATGGGAGCTTGCCCAGTGGAGAGGGGCGGTGCAGAGTAAAATACTATTAGGGGGTAGGATTAGTGGTCTTATTGGATCAAAGTCCCATAAATTGGCTATTGGGAGGGTAAATGTGACACATCTTCCCATCTCTCACTTCCTTGGGCCTTGGGTCAAGCCATGACCCCCACTTTGTAGACTGTTTCCTTACAGGATAGTTGCTGTAACAAATGTTCATATATACATATATGTGTGTATTATATTTATTTGTATCATACTCATTTATATTTGTTTATATTTTAATATGACATGCATTCATTTGTATAAATATACATATTCATATACTTATTTTATATATTTATGTTATATATTATTTTAATATATAAAATAAAGTATATTATATTTAACAAAAATATGCACATGCACACATACATATATATGTGTATATGCGTATCTCCATATAATCACCTGTTTTTCAACCCTCTAATGATAAGAATCCCTAAATTGAACTGGCCCTTATGAAGACATTAATTGGCTTCCCAATGAAAGCATTAAAATTTGTGCTGTGTCTTTGAAAACACAGGGGTGACTGCTGTATCACAATGAAAAATTGAATAAAAACATCCTAGAGGATTCCTAAGCTGGTTTTCTAAAAATCACTTTGAAACCAAAATTAAGTGCATAATCTTTTAGTGTAATGACGTACTTTTTTTCTTAGAATTATATAAGAACTTTTAATGTATTGATTGACGTAAATGGCCCACTTGTAATGCTTGAAAATGAAATCATAAAATTGCTTGCTGTTCATCATTTCCCCCAGCTATAAGTATTTAATCAGCTGGGTATTTGTGCTCTTTCTTAAAACCCAATTTTCTTATTGTTTTATTTTAAAAATATTTGCTTGAAATGTATAATTCTCTTTCCTGGCTTTGTAAAATCATTTGTATATGCTTATTTTGGTGGGATAGGGGTAGGTCTTGGACCTGTGATTTCATTGGTGTGAGGGAATTCCAAGATAGAAAAACTCCCTCTATTAATGTAGGTCAGAATTTTCTCTGCAACTTATCATCTTAGAGAGTTGCTTGTCACAACATGACTAATATGGAAATGTTTTGCATGATTGAACATATAAAACTATATCAAATTCCTTACTATCCTAGGGAGGGAGGAGTGAGGAAGAGAGAGAAAACTTGGAACTCAGAATTTTAAAAAAATGAATATTGCAAATTGTCTTTACATGTAATTGGGGAAAAATAAAAGATTATTTTATAAAAGAAAGAATAAAAATTGCCTAGAGCATTGAAAGGTTATGTGACTTATTAAGGTCATATAGTCAGTATGTGTCAGAGACCTTAAAGCCAGGTCTAGCTGAAAATCTACTCAGCCATGCTGTTTCATATAGTCTGGTTTTGGTATTCAAGTTAATTGCTTCATTCATTTTTTCTTGCCAGACCATCTGTGAAATCATCTGCCCAGGGAACAGTCTCTCTTTGAAAAGAATACATTTCATAGTACTATATATTCTAATAAAGCATCTATAAAGATGCACAGTCCTATTATATAATCTTGTAAGTCACAAAGGATCATGTGGATTATATTCCTTAGATGTGAAAATGGATGAGGAATGGCTGTAGGTTTAATCCACAAAGAAGACAGTCCCATTAAAAGCAGCTGAAAATTGTCCCTCTCCAGCAATATTAAAGAAAATAGAGAGACATTTAAAGATTCTTTCATCAATGTATTATACAATGTTTTTATTGGTAATTCTTCTTGACCAGACCTTGTTCAACTATGATTAATTTAGGCTTTAATCTCAATTATTTGAGTCCAAGTAGTCTTTTTTCCAGGGCCTTAGGTGGTTTCCACTAATTTTTTTTGTGACACTGAACTGTATCAGAATGCCAAATTCTCTGAAAATGAATGTTTGTGATGGAAATTTTTTATAACTTGTAATAAATCATATCACTGTAAATCTGAGTTTCATTTAATCTATCTGAGGAAGGGTTGGGCAGCTAGGAGGAAGTGTTAATGGATGTTATGCCATCTTACTGATAAAGCTCTCTATTTCCTTTAAAAATACAATTTTCCTGTGAGACATTTAAGAAGGGAAATTATTATTAATCATATTTCTATTACATTAATAGGGCAACTGCGCTTGAATCACATTAAGAACCATTTTTTTAAATTGCTAACTTTGGAGGCAGGTAGATAGAGTAGAAGAGGCAGGAAAACCTGAGTATGAATCCTGCCTCAGACCCTAACAGCTGTGTAGCTATAAACCAGGAGTGGGGAACTTGCGACATCAAGACCACATGTGGACCCAAGGCCACAGGTTCTACCCCCTCCTCCCCAAACAAGTCACATGTCCTCTATTAGTCTCAGTTTCTTCATCTTCAAAATGTTAGTAATAATAATATAGCATTTATTCATAATGAGCTAATTATTGTTAATTTCTAAAATGGCATATCTTTTAGCATATGTAGCTCAAAATTCTTGTTAGTGACATGAAGTCTTTAAAAACTCTCAATAAAGTTTCTTCTCTATACACTGATGGAAACTATGGTTATTTCTTTGAGAGGACCAAGGATACAATTCAGGTTTTGTTGTACCAATAAAGAGATAAGGTAATTTCATATTAGAGTTCTCAAGAATCCTGACAGCCCTCAAGACTTGTTTAACCTGAAGACAACTAACTTCTGATTCATATCAGAAAGAACCAAGAAAAGATCACTGGGGTTTGGACAGTAGTGGGAAAGAAACTGATCGTCTTTAGAGATTGGGCAATTTCTGCCAGTACTGCCAGTTGAATGGAAGGGCTTCTAAAGAGAAAGGCAGGTTTAAGAAGTGAATGACTGGATAAGAAAGAAGATGGTATCTAAGAGTTTGGTTTGGATTTCTGGACAATAGATGATACCATTAAAATGCCCCTTCTAGAGGTCAAAGGTAGTTTCTATGGAGTAAGAAGAAAGATGGAATTATAAGAGTATATGGTTGAAGAATGGAATGTGTAAAGTTTCATCTCTTTAAGGTAGAAATATTCTAAGAATGGTGAATTGAAAGGTTTTATCACACCTTTGTGATGTTGAAAGGGAGATATGTCAGTGGCTTCCAAAATTTTTTTATTTTACATATCTATCAAAAAAATGCATACATACTACTAATTTGTGCATATTTCCCAAATAATAATTATATAGTCTTTAAGAGTGCAAAATATGAACTATTAAAGATAAGATAAAAATAACAATTGACTTAATACTAATGTCCATAGGGAACCATTTGTCTAGCAGGGAAGTAATATGGTCAAACTTAGTCCTTAGGAAAAAGTTTGGCAAACATGTGGAAGATAAATTGTAGAGGGGAGAGACTTAAAGTGGGGAGACCAAGTGGCTCTATTACAACAATCCAGGCAAGAAGTGATGAAGACCTACAAACAGTGGTGAGTATTTGAGTCACGAGAAGTAGAAAGATGTGAGAGATGTTACAGAGCCAAAAATGACAAGATCTGGCAATTGATTGGTTATGCGGTTTGAGAAAGAAGGTGGAATTGAGTATGACTCAGTGATTGGAAATCTCAGGAACTGAAGAATGATGATACCTTTAACAGTAAAATGAAAATCTTGAGGAAAGATAGTTTGAGAGTGGGAAAATAATGTAATGATACCTGTGATGAAGATCACAGCTAATCCTCTTCAGCCAATGTGACTTACTCTTCTCCACCCAAAATGAAAAGTGAGAAGCAGGGCTCTTAAGGACACAAAACATATGCCTATTGTGTAAGAGGTGCCCTCTATCCCAAGGTGATTTAGAAAATAGGAAGTCAGTATACTGGGGAGGGAAATTTTAAATAATGTCACCTCCTGATATAAGTACTCCTCCACTAGATTTTAAATTACCCTGGACCCAAAAGGAATGGGGTTAGAAGTTTGTACAACAGAGAAAGAGAATAGGATGGAGACAGTGTTGAAGCGAAATGAGTGGAGGATAAGTGGAGTTTTCTTGGAGATAAGCACTATTTTTTTTTATCTCAGGGAGAATGGAGTGTCATCCACATTACCACCTTCCAGTTGTTTGATCAGAAACCCTTAGGGGTCGTGCTAAGGCTTCCTTTTTAAAGATCACTGAGAGATAAATCTTGGATGAAAAGGAAGTTGTTGAGTATGGTCACATTGTTGAAATGTAATCAATACAAATGTTAAAATACTGAAGGATGACAGCAGGAAAAAGAATTGAAGGAAAGGGAGGCGGGAGGGAAAAAAGAGAGAAGACCTTGAATTCATGAGCTTTTAGAAATCTGGGAGAGAGGCTTAAATTTTGAGAAGTTTACAGCAACAAAGATCAGGAGATCAGGGCATAAAAATGAATAATAAAAAATAATTCACATTTATATGGTCCTTTAAGTTTTGCTAAGCTTTCACAACAACCAGTTGAGGAAGATATTACAATAATTATTATCCTCATCCTATAAATGAGGAAACTGAGGTTCAAAGAGGTTAAGTGAGTAGCCCAGAATCATTAAGCAAGCAAACATCCTACGTGGGTTATAAATGCAGGTGCTTCCTGACTCCAGCCATGGCATACTTTCCACTACATCATGTTCCTCTAAACAGACTACATGGAATTTGAAGGAAAAAAACATTTCCTCAATGAATAGTTGGGAAGTAGGGAGAGGGAGGAAAGAGCAGCAGGGAATATGCAAAGTCCTCTTCCTGGCCCTGTGAGTCAGGAAAAGTGGGAAGATTTAGCCTTCAGAAGAAAGTGTTAGAAGAGATAGATGGTGTTCAGAATAAAGACAATATTAATTTTTAGAGAGAAGGTGGAAGTGCCCTTTGAAAATATTAGTGATATATGCTGTAAATTCACTGAGATTAGAAGATGGGTTCTGCAGAACACAGAGGGATGACTAGGCAATGGGAAAACCAGCTTAGAGTATACTTGGGAAAGGGGAAAAGGTGGTTAAAAGAAGAAGTTTCTTGAGGAGAAAATTTGACCATACTGCTTGCTTCTAAGGCCATGAATCTGGATAACCAGAATTGGGGAACCAGTATGATGGAAGGTAGCTTACAGTAGCAAATTCAGCTAGCAGGACTGTGACAGCAAGAGATCCCCTAAATGAATTTTCTTCCATTTGCATTGGATAGAATTATTCATACAGTTTCCTCTTGTGTCCCAGCCTTATAATCTCTGTTCTCAAATCTTACATGCTGAATACACATGTAAATTACATTGCATTTTTATAAAAATATAAGAGAAATTACTATTGACTTCCATGAAAAGTCAAGAAAAGAAATCCAAAGTGCAGAGAATCCAGATTTAATTTAAATAAATTGTTGTTAAGGTACTGTACAAAACTAAATCAGTAAGATTAAATATTTCAACCAGCAGGCATGAACAAATTCTAAAATATATTTTCATGTTACTTGAAATAGAATTTACAGCAGGGTTATTTTTATGTTAACACCTAAATTGGTGAACTGGCAATTTTATGATTACATACAAATTCTTACCATTGTGAGACCTGTCAAGGAAGTCTGAGCTGATTGGAAGATTTTGTTGACATATTCTGTGGTGTTCTGTTAGCTGTGTCAAATCTACAAGGTTGCTGACACTTTTGAAAATTCAGGAAGAAAAGTCGGTCCTTAAAATGCCTTCCCCCAACAAATCAAGTACCAGCAATGCTTGCAAGTTATTTGACCTCACCTCAGAGCTCTTTGTACATTCAGATGAGGTTCAGGCTTAGGCAATAACTAAAAAATAGTTTCTAAGGTAGTTGAGCCAACTAGTTATTCTAAATTATGGGGAACTCAAATATAAAATGTTGCTCATTTTTATTCTCCTTGAAAATTTCATCACCCTGGGATACGGATCGGTAATAAAGCTTTTTCCATGAGGAGTTCTGCTATGAGAAAAAGAGGTGATTCCTTTTATTTCCCCTGGGATGCTTTCCTTCCAGTATGGTGGTATTATTCTAGCAGCTTGTCCATTCCAATGTCAAGTGGAATATCAATGTCATTCCTATGAGATGAGGGGTGAAAAGAGGTTAACATAGGGGGAATTTGGGATTTCAGAGCCTGTGGGTAGTCAATGATTCACTAATGCTCTCAGTGGAGAAAATGAATGATTTAATGAATTTTCACAATGAAAGAATTCACATAATAGAATTCCATTATCTATGTTTCTACTTAAAAAGACCCTTACAATTCAAAACATTATTTTGCCTTGGCCCTGATATATGTTGAAAAATGCTTTTTATTCAGCTTGTATTATTCTTTCAAATAATGTTATGACTGAATGGGGCAGGGAGGGAGGGATACAGAGGGAAGAATAGTCTTTTTTTCTAAGGAAACCCAAGATCCCCAGTTTACAACCTATTTTCAAGGTCTCAGATATTGGTAATAACTATTTAGGACCTTTATTCTTTATGTTTTTTTCTATAAAACTGATTTATGTGTAGATTAGTAACAATTATTAGATAAATGCAATTTGAGAATTTATTCTTTATTGTCATTTTTTAAATATGAATTTTCCTCCTACTCATAGTCGGTATATAACTATCACTAGACCTATAATGCTTTTTAGAATGATTGGACTGCTCACTTTTGGTAGATTGGGAATATCCTGCAGTGAAAAAAAGAACTAAATTGAAAATTCAAATCACATGTCTATGATCTGAAAATAACATATTTTTCCTCTAAAATGGCACAAAACAAAGGTGAGAGACTATAGGTAAGAAATACTTCATACATTGTCAGAGATTGTCAATATCCCGGTTCACTTTGGTGAATTACTTTTTTTTCTTTTAATTTGTTTTTTTTGGTATAAGGGATTGCTTGCTATATATAGAAAGGGAGAGAGAGATATTTGAAAATGAATGTGATGTTAAAATAAAAGCCATCAATGAAAATAAATTTATTTTTAAAAATTTAAAATATTAAGGGACAAAATAGAAATAATACTAACTATGCTACTGAACTACTCGTATTGTGACAAGCAATATTAAGTCATTTTTCAATTATGTCCAATTCTCCACAACCCCATTTGGAATTTTCATGATACAGATATTAGAATAGTTTATCATTTCCTTTTCCAACTCATTTTACAGATGAGGAAATTGAGGCAAACAGAGTTAAGTGACTTGCCCACGGTCACACAACTAGTAAATGTCTGAGGCTAAATTTGAGCTCAGGAAGAGGATTCTTCCTGATTTCAGGCCCAGCACTCTCTCCACTGGAGCACCTAGCTGCCCCATTGTGAAAAGAAAAGATCTTTGTAAATTTCCAAGTGCTGACTAAAGGGGAGTTATTATTTTCTTTATTTTATAATAGACTGTTTAGACCTAAAAACAACAGCTAGAATGATAGGCCCAATTTAGTAAGCCAAAATTTAATAAGCATAAATATATAATCTTATACATGTTTAGCCCCTTTCTGTAAGGAACAGAATTAGAGGAAGTAGCTAAGAAAGGACACTACACATGGAATCCAGAAATCAACTGTATGAACAAGTACAGTTTATCTGAAATTTTAATAGGCCATAGATTCAATATGAGCATGTTTTTTGATAGGGTAGTCAAAAATTTAATGTGATTTTAGGTTGCATTATGAGAAAAAGCATCTATAAAGAGATATGGAATAACAGCTCAGATAGATGATTGTTAAATTTTCACTGTGAACATTTACGTATTGGGAAATGGCATACATTATAAATCAAGGTTTTCATTTATGGTCTGATTGGTTTCTAGATTGATTGGTGGTCTACTGTTGATTTTCTAGATTAAGAAAGTGATGGAGAAAATGTTTATATTAGAGATTACAATTAAAAATGTATCATGTCTACTACAATTTAAAATGTGATCCACTTCTTAAACATTTGGCAGCACACCCATGAAATGGGGTGATAGTTGCAATGTCTTCTGTTCCGGTCAGAACATATCTGCAGTATCATATTCTTTTCTGGGTACATGTTAGAAAGCATATTGATACACTGGAATGCAAATGGAAGCAGAGAAGGCATAATGGTGAGGGTCCTGGAGACCATGGTCTGCCAGGATTAATTGAAGAAAATAAGAAGGGTTTTGCCTGAAGAAAAGGCTTCATTTCGTATTCCACTTTGGCAAATGTGTTAGTTATGTTTAAGTGTTTAAAAATGTAATCTTACATTGGCTATCTTGGCTCTAGAGGGCAGGTTATAGTGGGAAAAGCATTGAACTTGACATCATAAGACCATGAACCTCTACTTTGTGCCCTAGTGTCTCTTTTTTCTTGGGTAAGTCATTTAATGTCTTGGGTCTTCAGTTTATCTATCCTACAGTTGACCTTGATGACCTTAAAGATCTTTTTCAGCTATTAATTAGGATATTAATAATAGTAGCTAGCATTTGTGTAATATTGTAAGATTTGCAAAGTACTTTTCAAATATTATCTCACTGAATCCTCCCAATCACCCTGGAAGGTAGGTGCTTTTATTATCCATGTTTTGAAAATGAGGAAACTGAGGCAGATATTGTTTAAGTACTTACCCAGGGTCACAAGACTAGTTAGTGTCTGTGGCTGTTTTTGAATTAAGGTCCTCATCCTGTACTCCTAACTCTCATGCCCATATCCATTCTCTTGCCAAAGCCTGTAGATTTTACCTTTGCAACGTCTCTCAAATACTCTCCCTTCTCTCTCCTGACACTGTTGCCTCTCTAGTTAAGGTAGTCCTCACCTCACCCTTGCCTGATGGTGGCTCTCTCTGTTTCAAGTTTCTCCCTACTCTAATACATTCTCCATTCAGCCACTAAAATGATATTCCTAAAGCACAGAACCTGTCCTCCCCCATAAACTGTATTGGCTCCCTACAACCTATAGGAGAAATATTGTTTGACATTGAAAGCCTTTCATAAACTAGCCCCCTCCTACTTTTCCAGTCTCCTTACACCTTACTCTCTGCCATATACTCTTCACTCCTGTGACCATGGTCTGTTGGCTGATCTATCAAAAAATTACATCTCTTGACTCTCCAGAATTTTTGTTGGCTCTCTCTAATGCCTAGAACACTCTCCTTTTCCTACTGACCTCCTTGGATTCCTTTAATTCCCAACTAAAGTCTCATACTTTACTGAAAGCCTTCCCTAACTCGTCTCAATTCTAGCATCTTCCTTCTGTTGTGTATTTCCTATTTATCCTATATACAGCTTGTTTTGTATATATCTATTTCCATGTTGCTTCTCTCATTTGGTTATAAGCTCCATGAGGGCACGAACTGTCTTTTGCCTCTTTTTACTCCCAGAGCTTTGTACAGACCTGACACATAGTAAGCACTTAATAAATTTTTAAAAATTAAAACTTATTAAAATTATTAATATTTTAAAAATTAATTTATTGATTGAGCGAATGACTGCACAAGTTATTGTTTGATCCTAACCATGTTGCATAATGCTTTTCACATAGAAGATCCCCAATCAGTCTTCTTGTGATGATCATGACCAAAATGAATGTCTTGATCAGTATTTGACTTAGTAATATCACCATAATAGCTCCAAAGTTTCCCTTTAGGAAATTGGAATCCTGCCCCTTCTCATCTGTCTCTTCATCCCAAAGCCCCTTTGTTCTTGTGATTCTGTTCAATATCTCTTTACCACCCTCTCCTTGTTTCCCCCAGATTCTGATAATGTGGGCCCTTCTCATTTCAAAGGCTAACTTTTTGCCCTTAATCCCATCCTCTTCCAGATTGTCAACCTCTATTTGCTAGTTCATTCCCTTCTTCTGTCAAACATGCCCAAATCTCCCCTTTCTTAAAAAAATAGAAACCAAGATTCCACCATTCTCTCTGGTTATTATCCCGTATCTGTCGTCTTTTTCAGTTAAACTCCTAGGAACAAAACTCTGAATCCTTAATGCCTCCTTTTGTTCTGCTTTAACTGCTCAACCCTTTACATGTTAGCTTCTGACTTCATCCATCAATTGCAACAAGTCTTAAATTAATATTTTATTATTTATCATTACTAATCATTGATATTATTTTATTATATATTATTAATAAGTGAATATTAATCTTAAAGTAATCTTTTAATTGCCAAATATTATGATCTTTCTTCAGTCCCCATCCTACCTGACCTCTCTCTCGAATTCGACACTGTTGACCACCCTCTCCTCCTAGAAAATTTCTCCTCCTTGGGATTTCATGACCCTTCTCTTCTCTGGTTCTTCTGTCCATCTAATCAAACCGCCTAAGTCTCCTTTTCTGGCTCATCTCCTGTCACATGCCATCTAGCTGGCAAGTGTTCCCCAACTCTATGTCCTGTGCCCCTATTCTTCTCTCTCTTCATGCTCTTAGTGACCCCCAGTTCTCTTGGGTTTAACTGTCATCTCTATGAGAATGAAATATCTAACCCATCACTCGTCTTAACTTCAGTTCCACATCAGCAGCTGCCTATTGGGCATTTCAAACTGGATGTCCCAGAAACATTTCAAATTCAATATGTCTAAAATAGAACTTATATCCCTTTGTCCCCAAAAGATTCCACCTTTATTCTAAATTTCCCCATTTCTGTTGAAAAATCTCTTAAGGTCATAACCTTGGCATCATCCTCAACTCTGCATTCTTTCTCACTCCACATAGCAAGTCATATGCCAAAGCTTGCAGTTTCTACCTCCACAATAAATGTGATGGACATTTTAAAAAATAATCAATTGATAAGCATTTATTAAACATCTGCTATGTACCAGGCACTATGCTAGGTGAAAGGAATACAAAAGCCAAAAATGAAACAATCCCTACTCAAAAGGAATATTTTAATGGGGACCAGTTCTTTTATAAGTGTGTACAACATAAGTCAAGAGGAAATCAATATAAAGTACCTAAAGAATGAAGGCACTGGTAACTGGAGTATTAGGAAAGATGTTATATAAAAGGTGGTTCTTCAATAAGAGAGAGATTCTATGAAGCAGAGGTGAGAAGAAGGTACATTTCAGGCATGGGAGTAGACAGAAGAAAAGGGAGATGGAGCTTTGTGTGGGAGGAACAAAAGAAAAACTCAGTCTGGCTAACCCACAGATTATGTAAATGAAGAGCAATGTGCAGCAAAATTAGAAAAATAAGTTCAGTTCAGGTTTCAAAGGATTTTGAAATCGAAATAGAGGAGTTAATATTTTATTCAGGAAGAATAAACCCCTGAAGTTTACTGGGAAGGGAAGTACCATGGTCTTATCTATGCTTAAGGAAATTAACTTGGGAAGAAACATGGAGGATAAACTGGAGTGAGGAAAGATTTGAGGCAGGGAGGCCAGGAGACTGTTTCAATAATTGAAGTGAGAAGTAATTAGGATCTGACCGAAGGTGGTAGCTACATGAGTAGGGAGAAAGGGTTGAATCTGAAAGATATTGTAGAGGTAGAAACTGTGTACCAAAAAGTTGTAGATGGGATAAATTGGAGGTAATCGAAAGAGATGGAAGCCACTAGAATTAAGAAAGTCTTGGATGGGCTTGCTGCATAGGTGGCAAGTAGCAATGCAAGACTTTGAATCCAGTTTCTCTCAATCCAAATTCCCATTTCATGCCTACTCTTTCCATTTCATCTTACTACTGAGATGATCACTAAAGTTGTTGTTGGTCAATCGTTTCAATTATATTGGACTCTGTGACCCCATTTGGGGTTTTCTTGGCAAAGATGTTGGAGTGGTTTGCCTTTTCTTTCTCCAGTTCATTTTACATATGAGGAAACTGAGGCAAATTGGGTTAAGTCACTTGTCCAGGGTCACATAGGTAGCAACAGAAGCAGCATTTGAACTCAGGTTTTCCTGAATCCAGGCCTGGCTCTCTATCCACTGTACCCAGATCTCTAAAGACCTAGTTCTAAAATTCTAAAATCACATTGTTTCATTTTACCCTCACCATAGCCCCTTCCACATAATGAAGGCAACTATTACATCTGTTTTTTGAAGTTGAATAGTTGAGACATTAAGTAACTAAATGATACGTCCAGAGATACTCAACTAGCTTGAGACTAGGAATAAACCCCACTCTCCTGATTGCTGATCTAGTGTTATATTTACTAATACATGTAAGTCCAAAGAGACACCATAGAGAGTCTCACAAGACAGATATAGTCAGTTTAATATCTTTATTTCTGTGACGTAACAGTCAGATTCTTTGCTCACCCAAAGTGTTAACTACCAGTTGTCTTATAAACAGTGGAAGAAATAGAGAAATGCTACAATAACTTTCATTCTTGCCCTGACATTTATTTCTGTATCTGTAGACCAATGTTAGTAAGTCTTTGCTGTAGGGTAGTGATTAGGCATTCAGTTGACCTTAATACTCTCAAAAACACAGTGGATTCCAAGTCTGGATTTTATACCTCTCACAAGGATTAATTTCTTGGTATTTGTCAATAGCACTCAAACAGCATTTTATGTTTCAGGTGTGTTTTCCTCATTTTCACTTTCATTCTGGGGCCTCTGAACAATTTCAGTAATACCCATGAACATAACAGATTTCAGTGAACACCCTAGAGCAGTCCCTTTTTCAAATCAATCATAAAGTTTGAAGGAAAGAACGAGGGAAAGAATGTTTAACTCCTTTCTAGTTTCTTCTATAATCTTGTGTTTTCCCCTGACTTTAAGCCACTGCCTAACCAATTAAAATTCTGGGAATTTAATGCCATCTGCTGGTCAGGGGCAAGTAGGAATATTTGAATTAAGTCTAGCGTAGGCACTCAATTTTTGAGGGAAGCTGAAATCTGATTCATCAAGGTTGTCTGTCAGATTTATATAGTTGAATCATCTGATGATATAATTTGGTTCATTCACTTGCTGTGTTATGGCCTAATTTAAAATGGAGGGCACTGTGACATAATCGGAAAAGCATTCAGTAGGGAATCAGGAGACCAGGGTTTGCTAGTCCTGTATTTAACACTTAATAAACTATGAGTCGTTGGATAAAGCACTGAACATCTTTGTGCCTCTATTATCTCATCAGTAAAAAGAAGTCTAAACTTGTGTCTCCTACCAATTGGACAAGGACATTGGGAGAAATAAATGAGAATTCTTCAAAAATATAAACTCTTTTATTAAATACAAAATAGTACATTTGTTGCTATTTATTTTTATCATAATTTTTGTCCCTTTCCATTCCTCCACTAAAATTGTTTCCCCTCTCACCATTGTGTGGAAGTGGCTCTGGTATTTGGGAAACTTTGCCAGTAGAGTGGAAAGCTCTGGCAGGTCATTTAAATCAACAAAAGTTTCAAATCAAAGTCAAAACTAGGGCAGGATAATCAGGGCTTTGACCAAAGGTACTGAAATGTAATGGACACTAATAGTACTTAGACTTCTTTAGTAGGTAGAAACAACTGAGTTTAGCACCTAATTAGCAAGAATAATTAGTTGAAATAAGAAGCTACCAGATGACCTACTTCCTTCCTCATCTACCCCAGGCAACGCCATAACACATTTTCCCCTATGTTCAGCTTCCCTAGCTGCTGTGTCCCGGTATCTTCTAGGGCAGATATCTCAGGTTCTCTGATGTATCCCTCCCAAGTAGAGTCCCACCACTGTAGAGCCTTATTATCTTGAGGTCTGAGGCTTTCTCCACCCTCAAATTGATTGTCTTGGTGTTTCACATATAAAAGAAGCAAAAAGCATTGTGTTGGAAAATCAGTCTAGCCACCTTGTTAGAGACTCATCATGAGAGGGTTAGCAACAGGGGATGATGTTTTGATGGTGTTGTTTGGTTGGATTTTGTAGTTTGGTTTTTGTCTAAAACTCATATTTTTATCATATTTTTGTCTACTACTTATATTAACTATATACTAAGGCACCAAAGGATTTTAAAGCTGGAAGGGATCTTTGAGATAATCTAGTCCAACCTCCTCATTTTGCAGATGACTCAAAAGTGAAGTAATTTTCCCAATTACTGTAACAGAGGTAGGGAGGGAATAAACATTTCTATAGTACCTTCTATGTGCCAAGCACTGTGCCAAGTGCTTTTGAAAAATATTATCTCATTTGAGCCTTACAACAACCCTGGGAGGTGGATGCTATTACTATCCCTATTTTACAGATGAGGAAACTGAGACAATGGTTAAGTGACTTTCCCAGTGTCACATAACTAATAAGTATCTGAGACTGGATTAGAACTGAAGTCTTCCCAACTTCACTGTGCCACCTAGCTGCCTTGGAAATTGGAAAAGTAAGGATCTGAACTGGAGAAGGAAATGGAAACTACTCTTGGAAATGGAAACTATTGACAAGAAAATTCCAAATGGGGTCACAAAGAGTTAGACATGACTGAAAATGTCTGAACAACAGCAAGTATTTGAATGTAGGTCATTGGATTCAAAATGGATTCAAACTGGATTCAAAATTCCTTTCCCTTGCCCCTTGTTGTGGAAGGAAAATCCTAGTGAAATCATGGATCTTCAGAAGCATTTGAGTATTATCAATATTGTTATATAGTTGGATTTTCTCAGAAGCTTCTCACACACCAAAATTGTCCAAGGAATGAATCGAATCAAGTTGTTGAAACATATTCAAATTGTTCTAAGTAACACATTGGACAGAATAGTAACTACTGAGCCCAATTTCCCTGGGAAAATAAAACATGCTTATAAAGGTATCTCTATTGCTTTAATCAATCCTTCTTGGTGGGAAGTAAAAGAGAAAAATATTACCATATTTTATTCATTGAAATGAATTAATTTATCTCTAAATCATTACTAAACAAGTTCATGTAGCTGGACTGATGCTCAATATTGTATTATTTAATTTTTTTAAAAAGACACATCAGCACATGGCTTAAAATGTTCTGATGGTAGAAGAGCTTTTTACCAAATGTTTTCGTTACCTGAGGCCCACAAATGTTCTATTGTACATATGGCATTGGCTGCCTACAAAAGCAGTACATGAGAAATAGCCTTTTTGAGACCCATTCTCAATATGCTGGCAAAGAAAGTCTGAGACCACTTAGCTACTCAATAATAACTAAAACCAAATAAAAATGAGCAAGCAATTCCCCCCCTACATTTTTCTAAATCAATTTTTTTTCTCAACAGCAGAAAATCAGCACAGGAAGATTTAGCCATGAGCTAAGTTAGAAGAGACAGTAATAATTCTAAAACCACTGGTTTTAGCAAGAAAATTGTAAATAAAGGAAATCATACTGGATCTTAATAATAGTGTTTCTTTATGAACTTCTAAAGATGGAACCAATGATCTAAAGTCCTCTGGGAACTGTTTTTTATTTCCTAATCAAAACCTTGTGTCTGTGAATATCCAGGCCATAAGATTTATAATAGCGTTAAGGTTTTAGAGATAGAAGAAAACTCAGAGCTCATTTAGTCCAACTCCTTTATTTTACCAGAGGGGAAACTGAGGTCCAGAATAGTTAAGGGACTTGCTTATGGACACCCAGGTGGTAAAGTAAAAGAGCTACGAATTGTATCCAGGTCCTTCAATTCCATTATTAGGTTGCTACCAGATATATGGAGCATAATCTGTCTGTTTGACCACATGGACTTGGGAAGAAAAGAAACGTTTAGGTTAATAATGTACAAGACTGAATCTCTCCTTGTTATAAAATTACCCTAGTGGGGAAAATAATAGCAAAATAATACTGCCCCATATATACTACATGTTAGAAAAATCATTTTATAGCTTCTCATTGTCATCTATACCTTAAAAATTGGTGGTTTTGGTCACTCAAAAGGGAACTTTGAAATCACTTAATCCAGTATTATTTTGCAGACAGGGAAAGTGAGAACCCAAGAGGGGACTGTGACTTGCCAAAAGACTTACTGGTATTTATGTGTTTGGACATAAGACTAAATTCAAACATGAAGGGTTGAGAAATGCAAATCTCAGTCATTTCAGACTTACATTCTCCTTTGTTTGACCTTCCTAGAGGTTTCTCACTTCCCCTCCATCACCAATTTCCTTCAACAGTAAGCAGGAGCAGATCAGTCTTTAGTTTGTATTCAGTGATATGAAGACTTATTCCATGCTATACATTTGAAGTTTAGTCCAATTTCTTGTTTTACTTGGCATTGCAAATTAATCATTTTGTATTATTAAATACATTTTATCTTCTTCCTTGCCTGTGTGAATTATTTATTTTTCCATTTATTTTATGTTAACTAAACATTTTCAAAACTATTTTCCCTCTGTTCATCTACATATAGGAAAACATTTTTCTAATCATAAAAGTAAAAAAGAAAATACTACTTACACGATTGTTTTACATATGAGATTCATGTTTTATTACTTATGTAAAATCAGGAGACACTTCTAATCATCTGTCATTCCTCTGGTATTGCTGTGGTCCATTCCTTTCAGTCATGTCTCATTCTTCATGAGACATTGTGGTTTTCTTGGCAAAGATTCTGCACCATTTTGTGATCCAGTGAATCCTTTTGTCAGAGAATCAGAGATTAAGTGACTTGCCCAGGGTCACATGACTGGGAAGTATCTGAGTTTACATTTGAATTCAGATCTTCCTGACTCCAGGTCCAGTGCTCTATCCACGACACTGCCTGTCACTCATATTCCTGTTTGTTTTTCATCTTTAAATGTTTCCCTTGATTCTATTGGTTCTATTGCCAATAGGCAATGGGAGTAATTTTCTTCATTAAAACAATAAATAAATGCCAGAATGTGAAGAGATCTGAGCAGAGAAAGACTTCAGGAGAAAGAAAATGGAACAAACTGTAGAATGAGGAGAAATATTTTGTTTGTGAAAATATTAAGGAAAGGATAGTGTGGCCACAGCACTAAAAAGCAGGGAATTTATTTTGAAGACAGAAAAATGGATATAAGACAGATCAGGAAATAGCGAAAGGACATGGCTAGAAACATTTTAAAATATGCATTTCATATGGCAAGAAAGATGGCATTACATACTTCCTTCAACTTTAGATTTTAAATCTCTGAAAGCAAGAATTGGGTCATATTGCATTTTTATATTACCAGCATATAGCTATGTGACATACAGCAAGCACTTAATAATTGCCCATTGGGAGGGCAAACAGACCTTAGGTAGACTTTGTTTTGGTAGACTGCATTCAGTATAATGGAACATGATATGCTTCTTAATATAAAAATTCAAAAGGTTATAGTTCTTGTGACATGTAATTTCTTGGAATTAAATCTTTGGGAGGGAGCAGGGTTGGAGATAGCAGCTATACTTTTTATTTCTATAGTACAGGGAACTTCCTCTATTAGAGTAGCTCTGCACTTTAAGTGGGTTGCTATTATGTGTAGAGATTGATCTTAAACTGAGATATTCCTGGTTTTGAGGCCAGTTCTCTATTTTCATTTCTCATCTGGCCACACTACTCTGGGACATCTCTAACTTCTCTACTATGCCCCAGGAGCTTTTTGTTGGGAAAACTTCATCATCTTGCAGGATTCCATCAGTCTTAATACTCAACCTCATCGCTACCCTTTGCTCCTTCTGACTGAAGTGTAGAATCATGAATGCTAAAACCTTCATTTCTTATCTGGTTATATTACTCTGAGGCTTCTCCCAGTAGGCTTCTATGTCTTTACTTTTTAGATTCTTTTAAAGTACTATCTTCCCCATTGGATTATAAACTCCTTGAAGACAGGAAACATCTTTCTGTTTTTCATATTTGTATCCCCATAGCTTAGCAAAGTGCGTGGCACAGAGTAGATATTTAATAAATGTTCATTCATTATTGACTACCTATTAAACCATGTTGTCTCTCATACCTTTTCTTAAAAAATGAAAATATAGGCAATGCTAAGGTAGATGAATGCTTGAGCCTACATTCCTCCAAATGAATGACTCTTGTCCACTAGAAAAGACCATTCACAGACAATATTCCATTTTTCTTCATTTGGAAAGTGGTTCTGATCTTGAATCATAACAGATCGCTTCATTTCATATTGGCATAGATTCAGATTAAGGCTCTTTTTGCACTAGTTGAAGAGCAATGGTTTGGCTGTTTATATCCCTTGCTTCTAAAGGAAGCCATTCTCAATTTGGCTGATGAAAAAAGTGGAAAGATTCCTTAACAAGAATGAAATAGATGATTCACAATCATGGAAAAAGGAATGAAGATCCTCGAACAAAGCAGGTCCCAATCAATGAAATTAATTGACTACAGGAAGAGTTTAGTCTGAGCAAAACCACAAATACAGATTAAATACTTAGGGAATGAAAGGATTATTTTAGATTTACCTTATCCTTCTTTCCCTGAATATGTAATATATTCTAGTCATATTCTCCTTCTTGGTAAATCAAAAAGTTTTTAATGTTCAGGGAAAATATACTGATGAAAATCATTACTAGAGAATCTTACAAGTATTATCATAAGTAACTGCTATTCTGTCATCAATAAAAGAACTTTATGTTAACCTTTTTTTTTTCAACATACTATATTTATAGTGCAAAGACATCAGTAGGGCCAGTATTTTGTTTTTATTTTTTTCTAGGAAGGAAGGAAATAAGCATTAGGCTGCTCCATCTCATTCATATGACAAATTATTCAGACAGACATTTCTTAATTGATGGACATCCTCTCAGTTTCTTTTTGTTTTTGTTGTCTCTACCACAGAAAGAGCTGCTATAAGTGTTTTGGTTTTTTGCGGGGGTTTTTATTCACAAAATAGGTCCTTATCTTCTTTCTTTGGCCTGCTTTAGATGTAGCAGTGATACAACTACTGACACTTTCACTGTTTGTTAACTGCGAAATTGACAGAATGGTCATGCTCTTTTATAGATCAGTGCAGAAATTTGCCTGTTTTCTCATCATCTTTTCATCATTTACCATTTTCTTACTTCCTTGCCTTTGACATTCTACTGAGTGTAAAATAGGATTTCAGAATTGTTTTATTTTGTATTTCTCTAATTGGTGGTGAATTGTAGCATTTTTTTCTTTTAGACTCAAATGCCAGAACACAAATACAAAATAGAGAAAAGAACCAAAAACATGTCATACATTTAAATATTGGAACTTAAATACAAAGTTAAAAAGAAAAAAATCATGTCACATGCATAGCAGAACATAAGAGAGAATTCAAATTACGTAACAACAAATTTTCATTTCAAGCAAGCCTGTATGATAAGTAATAGACATTGTATGGAAATTGTCCATCTTTTCTTTGCTTACTTATGAGCTCTTTTGTTCTCTGCTGTGCACTTTTTTACTTTGTTCTTTATTTTCCTTTCCCCATCACCCCCAAAAGATTATAACAGTTTATAGTTATAGATAGCTATAGATATATACATACGCATATACATATACTTATATGTATATATACATGTACATACACATATACATATACTTATATGTATATATACATATACATACACTTTCCCAAACATATTCTACTCCTGATATTCGATTTTTTTATGCTTGTGCTTATCTCTTGTTTCCTATCCCTCCTGCCTCCTCTACTTTACTTCTACCCACTACTTTGCCTTCCAAGGATCCCTCCCCTATCCTCCCATTCCCATAAATCTAAACACCCTTCTAACCTCCCTTTTACCTATTCCATCCACCTGCCCCCTAAAAATCCCTCCCTTGTCCTCTCTTCCCTCCCTATGCCCCTACCATTTTATTCCTTCTCAATTTAGAAGACTTTTATACTCATCTAAATATATAATTATTGTTACCTCTTAAACCCATTCCAGATGAAAGTAGGTTATTAGAACTACCAGCCTTCCTCCCTCATCTAATTCCTTTGTAGCAATTCTTCCTCTTGCACTTCATTTGTATAAAATAATTACTCTTTTTACCTGTTCCCTAAATGGTTTTACTTTTTAAATTCATATCCCACTCAGGTTTTCCCCTATCTTATTTATAAGCTACCCAGTTATCAGTAAGAATCTTAGACATACATTTTACATTTTGTATGTATGAAAAGTAAACAATCTATTCTTATGAATCCTTTATAATCAGTCATTGGTATGTACCTTATATTTCTCCTGGTTCTTGTATGTCAAATCTTCTATTAAATTCAGGAATTTTTTTAACAAAGTCTTGAAAATCTGAGAGTTAATCAAATGTCCATTTTTTTTTCCATTCAGGATAATACTTAATCTTGCAGGGTATGATATTTTTGACCAGAGCCCCAGTTCTTTTACTCTTCAATATATTATGTTCCAAGGTCTGTGATCTTTTAATGTCTCTGCTGCAAGTTCTTATGTGGGTCTAATTGTGGCACCACCATATTTAAAATTGTTTTAATCTTGATGCTTTTAATATTTTATCCTTGAGCTGGGGGTTTTGGAATTTGATTATGATATTCTTATGAGTTTTCCTCATAGGATCTCTTTTCAGTGGTGATTGATGGAATTTTTCTATTTCTATCTTCCCCCCTTTGTTCTAATGCTTCAGGACAATTTTCTTTAATAAATTCTTGTATTATTGTATCCAAGATTATTTTTGGATCATAACTTTTGATCTATTCTCCAAATCTGTTGTTTTTCTTATAAGATATTTATCTTTCTCTCCTATTTTTTCATTATTCATATTTTGGTTAATTATTTCTTGATCTCTTATAATTTTGCTGGCTTTACTTTGCCCAAGTCTAATTTTAAAGTGTCATTTTTTTCCATTAGGATTCTAGATTTCCTTTTCTAATTGGTTGACTTTCCTTTCATAACCTTCTTCTTTTTCTTGGATTATTACTATTATTTTATATTATTTTTTATATTGTTATTATTATTTTCTTTAGTTTTTCCTCCATCTCTGCCATTTGGTTTTTAAACTCTTTTTTAAAATCTTCTAAGAATTATTTTTGGGCAAGTGACCATTTGACATTACTCTTTAGGAGTTTCTTTACTTCAATATCCTCTGAAGATGAACCCCAGTCATCTCTATTGCCATAATAGATTTCTAGGGCTGGGTTCTTCCTCCTTTGTCTGGGCATTTTTCATGGTAATAGCTTAATTTTTGTAATCACCTATAGCTCTGAGATGTGAGAAATAATGCCTCTTGCCCCAGATCTTCAGTTCTCCCCTCTAGCTTGCAACCCAAACCAAACCTCCTACCTCCTTTAAGTGCACTCAATGGGCTTGTTCTGGTTCCTTCTCCCCCCCTGCTGCTCTTCCCCAGCGCAGCTGGATCTGACATTCCTTATTAGCAAAAGTTCCCTCTATCTTCCCAGGTTCAAACTCCCAACTCCTCTTATTACACAGGTGGTGGAAGTTACTGTGCCTGGGGCCTAGGAAGCCTCTCAACCAACTACCCCAGGGCTTGCCACTAGTTGTTAAAATGGGGCTAGCCTGGAGGTGTTTACTCTTTGCCTGGACCAAACCTTGCCCTGGGATTTTTCTTTAGGTCTTCCCAAATTGTTCCTGGAGGACCCTGGTTGTGTCCCAGTTCTTATTCATCTCCACCCAACTTTGTTCACCTAAGGTGCTATTTTAACTCTTTTGTGCTGGGAAATCTTGAGAGCTACTCCTACTCCACCATCTTTCCAGAATCCTCTCCTGAATTACAGAATTTTTGATGGGAGGAGCCAAGATGGCGGAGTAGAAAGACACACATATGCTAGCTCTGAACCCATAGCCCATAAAATACCTGTAAAGAAGAACTCTCAACAAATTCTGGAGCAGCAGAAGCCACAGAACAACAGAGTAGAGGAGATTTCTGTTCCAGAGAGACCTGATGAGAAAGGTCCCTTGCGCACCAGACCTGGAGCAGAGCCCAGCCCTGCCTTGGCCGCGGGGCACCAAGAGGAGCAGATCTGAGCAGGCTTCAGGGATGGAATCTCCAGCGTCCGCTCAGGTCCCTCCACCCACAGGTGACAAGGGTCGGTGAGAGGGTCTTCTCGGCTTGCCAAGAGGGGAGTGGGGTGTCCCCGTAACCCAGGCCCCCTTGGGAGGCAGCAGCGGAGGCGGCAGCAGACCCAGGCTCCCCAAGCAGGCAGGAGCCCAGATACATTGTTGAAGGTCTCTGCATAAACCCCCTGAGGAAACTGAGCCTGTGAGGCTGCCCTGCCCCAACCTGAGCACCTGAACTTGATCTCACACTGAATAGCAGCCCCGCCCCTGCCACAGCCGTGAGGCTAGGAAGCAGCATTTGAATCTCAGACCCCAAACGCTGTCTGGGAGGATCTGTAGGTGAGGTGGGTGTGGAAATAAAACTGAATTACAGAATTTTTTAAAATATGGCCATAAGATAGCATGTGTTTCTTCCCTTGAATACTATTGTTTCACAACCTTAAACTGTTTATCTATTGGGGAATGGCTCCTTTTCTTATAAATTTGGAACAGTTCCTCATACATCTTGAAAATGATGTTTTCATTAGAGGAACTTGTTGTGAAAATTTCCCCCCAGTTTAATGTTTCCTCTTTTATCTCAATGTTAGTAGATTTATTTGTGCGAAATCTTCCCCATTTTATGTGATCAAAATTATCCTTTTTTTTCTGTTATAAACCCTAATCTTCCACACCTGCTACTAGGAAGAAGGGAGGCTTAGAAATGAAATGGTCACTTCAATATTGAGACCTTATTGACTGCTGGGGTACCATAAGGTCATTCTTTGAAGAGATTATAATGTATAGTACACAGTGCTTTAAAACAAAGATCTCATACTCCTCATTTCCTCTTCCTCTTTCAGTTAATAGAGAGTGATACCTAAAAAGTTTATAGAACGTTAAGGTGTATTTTCTTTAAACTGGAAACTGAAGCATGTTCTATAAAAAATATTATTTAATGACCATGCAAAGATGAAACAAACAAAAAAAACCAATGTGACTTAAAAAAAAGTGTTAAGTAGATTAGCATAGATGAGTTAGGTGTTCTCTTCCAAATCATTAAATGCTAACTTTGTGTTTGTTTTGTTTGTTTGGTGGGGGATAAGACAGAGTAATTGACATTGGGAGACTTCCCCGGGGGTCAAGTGCCTGAGGCCAGATTGGAACTCAAGTCCTGCTGACTTCAGGACCTGTGCTCTATTTAGTAGCTACCCCTACTAAATGCTAACTTAAGGAAATGACAAGGCTTGCTGAGGCCAGTTAAACCAAAAGCTAGTTCTTACTCTTCACCACAGTAATAGGAAGCCTGGGGGCAACTGGGAACATGAATCAGTGTTACAGGCTGGGAAGTCTCTAGTGAAGTATCATCATGCTTTTACTTCCATTTTGTTTTCTTGAATTCTTTTATCAGAGATGCAGATGAAGATATAGACAGCATGCTTATATTTGTGGATGATGTGATCTTGAGAAGGATCGATGATATAATGGGATCAAGATCCATTATAGTGATATGCTGTGGTTCAGTCATTTCAGTCATGTTTGACTCTTCATGATCCCATTTACCATTCCTTGGCAAAGATCTGGAGTGGCTTATCATTTCCTTCCCCAGATCATTTTACATATGAGGAAACTGAGGCAAGCAGGGGTAAGTGACTTGCCCAGGATCACACAACTAGTAAGTATATGAGTGATTTGTACTCTGGAAGTTGAGTCTTCCTGCCTCCAGACCCAGTGGTCTATCCACTGTATTACCTAGCTACCCATAGATAGTGATAATTTTGCTATAGTATTCTTTGATCAAATGATTTGTTGTATTGCATTCATTTTGGGGAGCCACACTTAGGAAAGGATGTTAGCTAGCACAAAGTATTCAGAGGAAAGCATCTAGGGTCTTGAGGAAGAACGTAAATTATACATTGTGAGAACTAATGAAAAGAACTGAGTGAACCTGGGAAATTAATATCCAGAAGAGACAGAGGGTAGAGAGTATAATAATAATCTTCAAATTTTTTAAATATTACCATTACAAAAAGGGATTTAGAATGCTTTCTTGATCCCACTGGGCAGAACCAGGTGAAAACTGTCAAAAAAGATTAGGGTGAATGTAGAGAAAAATTCCCTTGGATCAGAGAGTTACCCAAGTATGGAAGGGGTTGCAACTAGAAATTGGAGGATGCTCATCTGGAAATCTTTATGCAAAACCTGGATAGCCACATGTCAGAAATGTCATAGAATGGATTCTTGTTTTATATGTGGGCTGGACTAGAGCAATAACCTTGGAATTCTCCTGCAGTGATGAAGGTCTTTTTGTTCTTTTTTTATACTACTCTTCCCAGTAATAGACATTTGTTAATAACAGATGGTAATAGCGAGTAGGAGGCAGGCTAAAGTTTCATAACTTTAGAGACCATCCAATCAAACCAATCCTTTAACTTTGTCCAGTGAAAAACTGGGGCATAGAGAGTTTAAATAACTGACCCGGGTCATATGGTTTCTGTAATTACGATTCTGTCACAGCATTAAACATGTCATTAAGCAAAGTCAACATCTTTAAAAAACAAATGACAAACTACTATAACTCTCTCCCATATTTAAGTATGCTCAACAATTTTTAACTGAATTTTTTAATCTACCCATTCACTTAATCTCTCTGGATTTTGATTTCCTCATCTTCAAAATCAAGAAATTGGATTAGATGACCCCTACAGTCCCTTCTTCCTCTAAAAATATGTTCCTGTGATCCTTGGATAATTGGATTTCTCTAAATATGTTTTTACTTTATGTTAATTCAACCTTCAGTTAGGTGATATGAAATTCTTATCTGTCATCCAAGACATTTCTCTTATCCTCAGGGGATGTATCTCTTACTTTCAGGATCCTTTAATATTTTATTCTTCAACTTCTCTCATAGCTTAAAGATTTACTCTTTTTCTCTAAAATTAAAAATAATCTAAAATCCCCTCTCTAATACTATCTGTAGTGTAAAGTGGAACTTATTTATTCACCCAATTTGCTTTGATTCACTTAATAAGTCACAAACATTTATGATGCCAGGGACTGTGTAAAATACTGCGTATATTGATATGTGTGAGATTCCTTGCCATTAGTGAGCTTACATTCTACTAAAACAAGAATTCTTCATCATTCATATGTCTTGGAATCTTTAGGCGGTCCAGTGAATCCTATAGATGCCTTCTCAGAACAGTGATTTTAAATGGATAAAACAAAATTCATAGGATTACAAAATGAAACAATTATATTGAAATTGAGAAATTACTTCTTTTTTGCATACACAAAACTCATTAAGAACCACTGGGGAATTAAAAAAGTTCACAGCTAAGTAAATATGATATATTATATAAAAAAATACACAGTGATGAAGGGAGGGAACTCTTACCACAGGGGAAAGGAGTCTCAAAAGACATAGCACCTGAGTTATGCCTTTAAGTGAAATTCTAAAGGTAGAAAAGAGAGAGCATTCTAGATATGGAACCCAGTGTAGGCAAAAGCACAGAAGTGGAAGACTTAATATTATATCCAAGAAAGAGTAAATAAACTAGTTTGGCTACAGTACGAAACAAATAAAGGGACCATTGTTTAACAGTTTAGAAGGATAGAGTGAAGGCAGATTATGAAGGATGATAAAATGCCTAATAAGGTAGTTCATATTTTATCCTAAAGGCAATAGAGTTTCCTGAACCTTTTGCTTTGAGAATATTTGTTTGGCAGCTGTGTGGAAAGTAGGCAGGATAGAGGTACATCTGGATTCAAGAAGACTAGTTAGAAGGGTATTTGAGTAATCTAGCCAAAAGATGATTAAAGCTTGGATTAGTATTGCTAGAGGATGATCAGAAAGAAGGGAAACTATTTTAGAAATATTGGGGAGGGATAATGAACAGGATCTGGCAACTGAATGGATAAAAAGCATATGGCAAGGGCAGTGAGTGAGAGTAAAGAAGAATCAAGGGTGATTCCTGGGATACAAACATGGGAGAGTGAAGAATGGTGGCACTCTTGAGAGACATCAGGAAAATAGGACAAGGATCAAGTTTAAGAGGGAAGATGATGTTTTACGTTTTTGGTGAAGTTGAGTTCTATAGGTGTCTATAGAATATTCAGGGGGAAATGTCTAGTAAGTAGTTATAAAACTAAAAATCTAAACAGAATATACTTTAACCAAAACAGAAAAAAAAGTAGAAAGTTTTTAGTTTGTTTCATCACAGTGTAGTTCATGTAAAGAAAAATTTGAGAATGATTGCCCTAGAAATGATTCCTTGTCAGAATCCAGGTCTTAGATTTGAAATATGATTTCATATAATTTTATTAATATTCCATTAGTCACTAGTCCTGGAAAAGAATATTTGATTACTTATTTCTAATTTCCCAAATATGTCATCTTTTTAAAGATAATATTAAACTTGTTTTATGTCTATTTTGGCCTTTAACTCAACTAATACAATTATTACCTAAGTAAATTTATTCTGAATGTAAACAGGGGACTAGAGAACTATTGGTAAAAGTTACTGTGAGGCAAAATTTACCTTAACATATAAAAGACCCAAACAAGCAGTGCAACTTAGCAGATGGAGAACCACCTAAGGGTCAGAAAGACCTGATACATCATGTCTTTTTATCTTAGTAATACTTCAGCTACATTACGAAAATGTTGATAATTGCTAATAATGACTTATTAATCTGGGAATGATACCTGATATGGTACCTAAAAGAGTCAGGATCGAAACAATAAACCCTTAAAATTTAGAATAATGGGCCAGATCCAATGATATAAAATTTGATAGGAGAAAATTTAAAGTCCTGCATTTGGATTTATATGATCAACTGCACTAAGTACAGAATAGCTGAAGTTTTAGTTCACTATGAGCTCAGTATGATTCAACAATATAGAACAATGGTCAAAGAGAAAACCTGTTGCAATCTTACATTGTATTGAGTCATATGTTGTCATCTGTGAGGGAAGTGTTTGTCCTATTGAACACTGTCCTGTAAATCTCAAGAATCCTATCAGTCCTGGGCACCACATGTTAGGAGGGACATTAGCACTAAAATTAAATTAAATTAAAATTCCTCAAACAAAAACTTCAGGGTTGAGAGGCTTTGGAAGCCAGTGTGGGAATGAGGAAGAACAGATTGAGGAAATGGGAATTTCTTTTGGCTTTTTCTCCTTAAGAGCCAAAACAAATCTAGAAAACCATGATTGAGATGAGGAGACAGGAAAACATATGAGGATCCATTTGAAGGAATTAAGGATATTTGTCATAGAAAAGATAAGACTTGAAAGTGAGAGAGCTTGATAAGCTCTTGGTGTAATTGAAGGAAAGAAGAGAGAATCAATTTATTCGGCTTTAATTCCAAAGGGAAGAGCAAGGACCAGTAGATGGGAGTTGCAGAGAGATAGATTTAAGCTAAGTAGAAGGATAAACTTCTAACAAGTAGTGCTAATCAAAACTGTTTGCTTAGAGAGCTTTTCAAACAGAGACTGGATAATTTCTTGTAGAGGATACCATTGAAGGCATTATTGTTTAGGTATAGTTTGATTAGGAAGTACCCTACTTCCACCTTTAAGAGTCTGTAATTTTCTCATTGTCAAATTTAAAAGCATCTCATGAACAATTTGTTGCATGGGAAAGATGGTACTTGGAAAGTTAGCGTCTAGTCTTCATTCAGGCATTAGAATGTTTCCTGAATGTCTTTTGTTTTCGTGATGGTGCTGACTCTTCATGACCATGCAGATGTAATCCCCACAACCAAACTTGTCAGTCACCCGCACTGTTACAATGCCTCAGATTTGGTATAGACAGAAAGGCAAGCTCACATCATTGTTTGGAGGAACAGGACTGCTGATGTGCCAACCCTGTTGATGCCTGGGCTTCATTGTCTCTGCCTGGTGACCCAAAGAGACAAGATCTGAAAATGAATCTGAAAATGTTAACATTTCAATGTAGGAAAAGCTCTAAGAAACAAACCAACATAATGCCATCTTTTCTTTGTACTGAGTTTGATTTTCTAATTCTTCCCTGGGAAAGTATTCTAGCTATTATGTTCTTCTGCTAGTGAAGCATTGGTAATACATGAATTACCCTCTTTACACTTATTCCCTACCACTCTCTTCTAATTACAGCAAGAAATCAATATAGTAGGAAGTGTAAAGGTGAAAGGATCAGTACACTAGCCCTGACTGTTGTATTAGGAACTGGGAATTTGTGAATTATGTATGAGTTCCAATATGACAATAACATTCCTTATACTGGCAAAATGTACAAAAGAGGCTACCACACAACCACTTACTCAGCCTTAAAAATATTCCATGGCTCCCCTTTGCCTCCAGGATAAGACAAAAAGGCATTACTTCAAGACCTCTAAAATATGACTCCCCCTTACCTTACCAATTTCATTTCATATTACTTTCCCATCACACAGTAATGGGAAACTAGCTTTGTGGCTCTTCCATGTACACAACCTTCCAACTCTTGCCTCCGAGTATTTGTATTAATGGTTTCTGTGTCAGGAATACACTTCCTCCTTACTTCTGCTTCATAGAATCCCTAGCTTCCTTCCTACTCCAGTTCAGATGCCAACTCCTACTCAGACTTACCTAACCCTCCTTCCTACTTTACTAGCATGCACCCTAGCGCACGGGTTGGGCTGCTAGCACAGGTTCTTTGATCTGCTTTTCTAAAGGAAAGACAGTTTTAAAGGGATTAACAATCTTACTTTAATTAGGAAGAAATGAATATAGAAAATACAAGCAGAGAAATTAGCACAGAGATTCAACAGGTAGGGTTCTAACTGTCTGAACAAAGTAATACAACCATCTATAGCTGGGAGAGCACTAATATCTGAATATTCTGGGAGCTCTTAACAAACATCTACTCAGAGTTCTGTCCAGGAAATCAAAAGATCCTTCTCACAAGGTAGCCCCCAAAGCAAAAGATCAACCTCCCAGTATATATAACAAAGACTCAGCCCCTGATTGGCTCAGAGTCAGTAGACACAAAACCTACATGACTCAGCATAGCTGTGAATTATCAGGGTTCAAAGGAGATCAATCCTACAGGTGTTTAAAATTTAACCTAAACCCCGGAAACTGAACTCCAAAAAGAAAACAATAAAAATCCCACTTTGCTTCTGCTTATACCTGCTCATTAGCAGTCTCTCCCTCTTGAAATCATTTATTATTTTGTATCTAATTTGTATTTGTTATTTGTGTACATGCTATATTACCCCAGTAAAATATATGTCCCTTGAGGGCAGATGCTTAAAAAATGTTAGGTGGAATTGAAACAATGGATGGATAAATGACCTTAAATGATTTTTCACCCCTAAAATTAATAAAAGTAAAAGGTTGTAAGCCAGTAGTCACATTTTCAAGTACTTACTTTTGCTGAATACTATTAAAAGAACTATGGAAAGAGGATCCCAAAGTGACACAATCTCAAAGTTGGAGGAATACACATCTGAGGTGATCTAGTTCAAACCATAACTGATAAGATTCTTCTCTGTTACATATCCAACAAATGATCATCTAACTAATGGGCAATGACCTAAAAGAAAGAGAACCATTTCTTTCTGAGACAGCTTATTTAACTTTTGGGTAGTTTATTAGGCTGCTTTTCCTTATGTTTAGTTAAACTTTTCATCTCTGTGAATAATCACCCATTGCTCCAAATTCTGTCCCCATTGTCCAAAGCAGAATAAGTATGTCCTCTTTTTTAGGAAACTCTTAAACTGCATGGTGATTATCATGTCCCCCACCTTTTGCAGGTTATTCCCAGTTCCATCATAGGGTATAGTTTCCACTTCCCTCACCATCCTGTACGCTTTGATCTGGTTGCATTCTGGTCAATATTCTCATTACCACATGGCATCTAGAACACAATATAATACTTGAGATATGGTGGCACGCACAAGACAGAGTCTATTGAAACTAATGTACCCCTTACTTTATACGCTGTGCATTTCTTAAGAGCACTTAACATAGTATTAACTTTTCTTTAGGTACAATATCACATTGTTGACTCATATAGAAGTGAGAGTTCTATAAAACCATCTGATCCTTTCTATATCTAGCCTTTTTTCCTCCCTCATTATACTTGTACAGTTAACTTTTTTTAAGTGTCTTGATGTAATGCATGGCCAATCAAATGTTGAAAGTAGTGATTGTGATACCAATGAGAGAGCATTTTTAATCTTAAACTAACTTCCTCTTACTCCCCCAAACTCGGTACTATGTTTCTAGTAGTAACATTGCTTTAGAGTAGAAAGAGCGCTGGATTTATTCATAAAACATGAGTTCAAATCCCAACTCAAATACAAACTATGACCTTAGGCAAATAAATAATTTAACATCTCCGAGTCTTCATCTGAAAAGCAGGGATGTTACCTCCCCTCCCTAACAACTAAGGAGATCACAGAGGATCAGATAAGTTAGCAGACGTAATAATACCTGCCTTACTCGATACAGCACAGTTGATCCCTTGGGATCAAATGAGAAAACAGACATAAAATGTGTTAGAGACTACAAAATCCTGTGAAAATGTGAGCTGTCATTATTGTTATTGGATTTCTTTCATTTCTGACTGGAAGGGTTGAGAAGAAGCTACATTTGGCTTTTTTATTCAAAAAATGAGGGAAATTTCTCTGAAAAATGTCATATATTTGGTTTATCAGATAGGTCCTTAACATTCTAATTTTGGGGCTCCCTTACTATGTGATCTCAAAGAAAGGATGTCAGACAGCTTGATCTAAGACAAAATAAATGTCTACCTATTGATTTTACCATCCTGTGTAACTATTAACCAGTAAATAATGGGTGGGGAAGTCAGTCTCTCACACATGTGTTCCTTAATTTTGCCCATGAAGCAAATGTTTAGACAGTAGATCTAAGGTTGTTTGGGTGTGGAGAATTCATTTCAATATTCCAGAGCCACCATATTGAAACAGAGTGTATCAAAATATAAACATGAACAAAATGATCAAACCTATGCACATGTGAAATCATTTCTCAAAGGTCTCTAATAGCATGGCTTGCGAACTTTCTGTTGCTCAGAGAAACTAGTTGGTTAAGTTCCAACCAACCAACATTTATTGTGTTTTTATTAGATTTGAGGCAATAAAAATGCAAAGACGAAAACAATGCTGACCACATTCTCAAAGAAATTGTGGAGATATAAAATGTACAGAAATAAATTAAGTAATTAGAAGACAATTTGAGGAGGAAGAGAGTAGTGACAAGTGGGGGAGATCAGGAGGGTTTCACAGAGCAGTGACCCTTGAGTTGAGCCTTGAAGAAAGATACGCATTCTAAGAACTGAACAAGGAAAAGAGGAATTATTTTTCATGGTGAGTAGTTTCTGAAAATTAGTGACATTGTTATCCATCAAAATAGCCTTGTTAATATATATATGAAAGCTACAACAGAGGTGAAAAACCAAAGGCTGAGAAAAACCAGCTGCCAGAGGTTAGGATGTCCATTGATCTTAGCATAGTGATTTAGAAGTGTCATTGATGTAAAAGGTTTGGAGAAGTATAAATTTCTTCCTGACAGAGACTGATCAATGGCTAGGAATTTGCTTGCAATTTGTTGTGTTATCTTGACAGGAAATAGACACTAATTCCTTATAGTCTCCCCATTTATATATCCATAACTTGATGCCACTTTAACATTAGAGATTCCCAGTGTCTTGAGTTCAATCACTTGTATATTATTTGTGTATTTCTGTGTCTTCTAGATAGGAAAGAAAATTCCCTTGAGAATGTCCTACATATTCTGTCATCCAAATTTTCTGAAACACTTTTGGCTTCTTTGGACAACAGATTGTCCACTCACCAAAAAGATTCACATATTTAACATGTACATTGTTGAAAATGAGAACACACACGCTAAAAACATTTAGAATTTTTTTTTTACATAAGCAGAGTGAATCAACTGATTGAATATCTTCTGGGGCCTATCATTTGACAATTTTCATTGCATTCTTTGGGGTATTTTCTTGGAGGTTTTCTGTCTAATGAAACCAGCCTTTTTTGGCAGATATTTAAAGTAAAGTAAAGATCTCATACATGGCACACGCAGCTGTCCTTGAGCATCACAGCAGCTATCCTTATTTCATTTAGCTTTGGCTTAATAAATCACACTGTTGATGGAATGAAGGTGGTATAAAGCAATAAATATTATAATGAGTACCTTATGTGTGATGTCCCTCATCTGTCAATATTATAGGTTACCAATAAGAGGTTAAACAGAACACTTGGGTCTACTATATAGCATTAACAACTTTTTTGCATTCCTGAAGTATCCTTAAGGATAAAGAGGTAATACTGTAGAAAGAGTGTTAGGTTTATCATTCAGGTACCAAGGATCAATCCCTGGTTCCTTGACCTTGCAACCTTGGACAAGACTCTTCATTTTTCCAGGTCTCACTTTCCTCCTCTGTAAAGTGAGATACTTGGAGCAGAGGATCTTTGAGGTCTTTTACAACTCAAGTCTCTAATCCTGTTATCTCCGAAATGGAATAATCCACACCAAGTACTTTGTAAATATTAAAGCACCACACAAATATCAGCTTTTTTCTTTCATTTTTCTCTTTGAAAATACATTTCATTGACACTTTTTGTTTTGATGTCTTCTACATTCTGACAAGTACTCCTCCCCACTCCAAAAGAATCATCTCTTATAGGGGGTGGAGCCAAGATGGCGGAGTAGAAAGACGCACATACACATAGCTCCGAACCCACAACCCATAGAACGGCTACAGGGAAGTAACTCATGGAGAATTCTGCACCCAGAGGCCACGGAACATTGGAGCGAGGGAGATTTCTGTTCCGGAGAGACCTGCAAACCTCTCGCGGGGGGTCCTTTGCGCTGCGGACTGGGCGCCGGGACTGGGAGCTGAGTGCAGCCCTGTCGCGGACGCGGCACCGAGAGGAAAAGATCCGAGCGGGCTTCAGGGACGGGATCTCCAGCAGCCACACGGGTCCCTCCACCCACAGAGGGACCTGCAAACCTCTCGCAAAAGGTCCGTCACACTGCAGACGCGGAGCCCAGCCCAGACCTGCTGCGGCCACAGCACCGAGAGATACAGATCCGAGCAGGTTTCAGGGACGGGATCTCCAGCGGCCGCACAAGTCCCTCCACCCACAGGTGACGGGGGTCGGTGAGAGAGTCTCTTTGGCGGGTTGAGAGGGGAGTGGGGTGCCCCCATAACTCAGGCCCCCCCCCCGGGAGGTGAAGCTGAGAGGCGGCTACAGACCGGGGCTCCCCAAGGGGGCAGGAGCCTGGATCCATTGTGGAAGGTCTGTGCATAAACCCCCTGAGGGAACTGAGCCTGAGAGGCGGCCCTGCCCCGACCTCAGCATCTGAACTTAATCTCACACTGAATAGCAGCCCTGCCCCTGCCAAAAGCCCTAAGGCTGGAAGCAGCATTTGAATCTCAGACCCCAAATGCTGGCTGGGAGGATCAGGAGGTGAGGTGGGTGTGAGGAAAATATTCAGAGGTCAAGTCACTGGCTGGGAAAATGCCCAGAAAAGGGAAAAGAAATAAGACTATAGAAGGTTACTTTCTTGGTGAACAGGCATTTCCTCCCTTCCTTTCTGATGAGGATGAACAATGCTTACCATCAGGCAAAGACACAGAAATCAAGACTTCTGTGTCCCAGCCCACCCAATGGGCTCAGGCCATGGAAGAGCTCAAAAAGAATTTTGAAAATCAAGTTAGAGAGGTAGAGGAAAAGCTGGGAAGAGAAATGAGAGACATGAAGTCAAAGCACGAACAGCAGATCAGCTCCCTGCTAAAGAAGACCCAAAAAAATGTTGAAGAAATTAACACCTTGAAAAATAGGCTAACTCAATTGGCAAAAGAGGTTCAAAAAGCCAATGAGGAGAAGAATGCTTACAAAAGCAGAATTAGCCAAATGGAAAAGGAGATTCAAAAGCTCACTGAAGAAAATAGTTCTTTCAAAATTAGAGTGGCACAGATGGAGGCTAATGACTTTATGCAAAACCAAGAAATCACAGAACAAAGAGAGAAGAATGGAAAAATGGAAGATAGTGTGAAATATCTCATTGGAAAAACAACAGACCTGGAAAATAGATCCAGGAGAGACAATTTAAAAATTATGGGACTACCTGAAAGCCATGATCAAAAGAAGAGCCTAGACATCATCTTTCATGAAATTATCAAAGAAAACTGCCCTGAGATTCTAGAACCAGAGGGCAAAATAAATATTCAAGGAATCCACAGAACACCGCCTGAAAGAGATCCAAAAAGAGAAACTCCTAGGAACATTGTGGCCAAATTCCAGAGTTCCCAGGTCAAGGAGAAAATATTGCAAGCAGCTAGAAAGAAACAATTCAAGTATTGTGGAAATACAATCAGGATAACACAAGATCTAGCAGCCTCTACATTAAGGGATCAAAGGGCATGGAATATCATATTCCAGAAGTCAAAGGAACTAGGACTAAAACCAAGAATCACCTACCCAGCAAAACTGAGTATAATACTTCAGGGGAAAAATTGGTCTTTCAATGAAATAGAGGATTTTCAAGTATTCTTGATGAAAAGACCAGAGCTGAAAAGAAAATTTGACTTTCAAACACAAGAATGAAGAGAACCATGAAAAGGTGAACAGCAAAGAGAAGTCATAAGGGACTTACTAAAGCTGAACTGTTTACATTCCTACATGGAAAGACAATATTTGTAACTCTTGAAACATTTCAGTATCTGGGTACTGGGTGGGATTACACACAAGAATCATCTCTTATAGCAAACAATAATGGGGGAGGGGAAGGACATAGAAATACTTCAGCAAAAATAACTAATGTATCAAAAAATTATGACATTATATATGCAGTATTTCCACAGTCATCATCTGCAAATAATCTAGGGAATTTTGTAGTGCCAATGGGATATTCATAGCACCTGTGGTGACCATGCATCTGCCAGCACAGTTCTGAATCACAAAATACAACAGACTTCCCGCATGGAAGACAGAAAAAAAAATATTCAGACACAAGAAAGCCGAATCTCAACACCAGAAAGTCAAATTCTTCATAGCACCAAAGAAATCCATCATAGTAACCAAGAAGGCTATATACATTATCAGGCCTTCTCACAATCAGACATTCACAATCCTAACCACCTGCTTCCTCCATCCTTCCCAGCTCTGACTAGTCTGACCAACTTCCCCTCAGCTCTGCTCCAGCTCCACCTCTTCCTGTTCAAACCTTTCAGCAAACTCCTCCTACCATAGATTCATATGACTCAGTTTTCCATGTGACCCAGGCAGGTCATATGGGCCTATCAATGAATGGGAAAGATCTTCCCATTTAAATTACCATTACATTCTAAATTACCATTACAGAGTTACATTCTCACATTTCTTCTTTGGGTACCAATTTTGTTATTATGACTTCTCAGCATTCATTTTTAAATTATTTTGTTGTTTATGTTCTTCCCATTTATATTGTTGAAGTCATTGTATATATTGTTTTCTTGGTTCTGCTAGCTTTGCTCTCCATCTTTCTTTTTTATTTCTTCCCATACTTCCCTGTATTCATCATATTCACATGTTAGGGAAAGCCTGACTTGGGCCAATTCCTGGTAATTTAGGTTTGATATTGAGATAAAATGAGCAATTCATTGGTTACTCAATAATTATCAAAAGGATTGCTTAGATCTAGCATAGGAAGGCTCTTCACTAAGAATACTATAGCACTTAGCTTAGGGTAGAACCCTTTTCTTTTCATGTGGCAAAGCAGAAAGTGGTTGTTCATGAATCCTTGAGATGTTCCCCAAGTGAAGGGCCAGACTTCATATGGGTGGACCTTTTCATACCCTTAAGTGACTAAGAAGAGACATCAATAAGTCACAAGTTATTAAGAAGCTATATTGAGGGAGGGCACAGCTTAGACCTCAACCATCCCTCTGCTAATCACATCCTAGGCACAACTATTTGGGCATTCAAGAAACAAATAGCCTAGTTTGTATCAGGGAAAGAGTTAAGGTATTGATTATGCCCTAGCATACTACAGTTTATTTAGTCAAACCCCATTTAATGAGAATTTGCTTTGTTACCAATTCTTTACTGTTGCAAAAATTGTTATGATGAGTACTTTTTGTATGTCATGTCTTTCTTTCTGGCATTGACCTCTTTAGGCTTTATACATCATCCTGGCATCCCTAGGTTATAGAATATGGACAATTTAATCATTTTCCTTCCATAATTCCAGGTTGCTGCTCAGAATGCTTGAAATAATTCTTAGTTCTACCAATAATTAATATGTTTGTCTTTTCATAACCTCTCCAACATTGAAAATTCTCATCTTCCTTACATTTGCCCATTTTCTGGTTATGTGGTGAAACCTCAGAGTTGATTTGATGTGCCTTTCTGTTATTTGTGATTTGGAACATTCTTTTCAAATACTTCCTAACAGTTTATAATTCTTCTGAAGAACAGTTTGTTCTCATTTTGTGACCACATCTCAAATGTCAGTAATTAATGCAAATGGAAAGAACAGAGAAATGAAACAGAAGACAATGAAATTATAATGAACACACTTAATTCCAGAAAGAGTTGAGAAAATGCACTCCTCTTCTTTGTAGAAATGGGTGAATATATGTTGTCAGAATGCATTGTTGGGTTGCTTAGTTTTACTGAATTGTTTTTTTTCTTTGTTATTCCATTGTGAGGGAAGGTTCTTTGGATAGGAGAGTCACAAGTGATATATCTAGAAATTGAGATGATATGAAAATATAAAATAACTTTAAAAATGTTAATGTTAAATGATGATGGTGTCTATTATTTTATTATGTAGCATTTCAATATAGATGTTATCTTAAACATTCCATCTGTGTCATTCCTCTTCTTTCCCCTAGTAATTTTGCCTCCATTTCCCTATTTCCCCCTGGTAACATCCTAACAAAAGCCCTTATTTTGACCCTTAGAACAGTAAGTTTATTTTTAATGCAAGAGTGTTCTTACAAACTCAAAATTAAAACAAATGCCTTTACCTCTACGAGGTAAAGAACACTGAACCTAAAAATGGAGGCAGGGGGTCTGCATTCAAATAATAGCTCTGACATTTCCTGGTTGTGTGGTCCCTGAGCAGGTTACTTCATCTCTTTAGGTATCAGTTTCTCTAGAAACCTCTTTGTAAAGCTTGAAGATCTGTAAGCTATTATTATGTGAGCCATTATTACTTCTTTAGGAGAAATCAGTAACATTCTTCCACTTTTAGTGCTGCACTGTGATATCTCTCTAAGCCTTTGTTTAAGTGATTGGACTACTACGCTAAAGAGACATTATTTTAATGAACTAAGCAGAGCTATAAAATTGCCTCCCAAAATATATAGCCATCCTGTAGTGCTGCAGCTTTATCAATGTAGAAGTGATATGGAAAATGGAATATGGCAAAATTTTAAGTGATATGGAAATGTGCATTGTGATTATGAAAGAAGTAGAACTTACAGTTCAAGGGAGAATAAATTGTATCTACTTAATGATGATATACAATAATATTTGACAAGAATACCAGAGAGGTGAAAAATAAAGTATTAAAAGAGATCTTGGTTATCAGGAGGAGGGCACAGTCATCAACAGAAATACTGACGGATGGCACCATGTGAGTTGGATTTTAGAGAATGGATAGGAATTCAACATTGTACATTATAATCAGGAAGAAGGTAATTGAGGACATCCCAGGCATTGTGGATAGCATATGTAAAAGCAGAGGGCAGGAAAATAGAGGGCATGTCTCAGGTAATATTTCTTGCTTGATCAGCAACCCTCATTGAGTCTACATATTAATGGGTATTCTTTACTTATAGGGTCATAGCAGAGTTATGTCTTCTTATATAACCCTTGATCCAGGCCATGTATATTAGCTACTTTAAGAGAAGCATTCAACCCACCCACCCCACTTAAGATGGGAAGGGGACATAATAAAAACCTTGCAGCTCAGCTGCCTGTGACATACATGTAAGGTCAGGTTAAACCCTAGAAGCACACTAAGAGATGAATCTAAAATGGGTAGGTGGTACTAAAGTGTGAGATGCTTCAAATGCCAAGAAAAAGACTTTGGATGCTACTTGGTAGGCATTAGGGAGCCCCTGAAATTTTCTGATGAGAGGAGCAAAATAGGCAGATATAAGCATTAGAAGAATCATTGAGCAGTGGTATGAAAGATAGATTAGAATGCAGAGTGGAAATATGACCAATCCATAGGCTATTGAAATGGTCCTGGCAGGTGATGATGAGGGCCTACATTCATGTGGGAATAAAGAGGAAAGCAAAAACGTGGGACGGCAAAAGAAGAATCACTATGGCTTAGGAACTAATTGGATATGAATGGTAAGAACAAGAGACAAAAGTTAATACCAAGATATGGAACATGAAAGACTGAGTAAATGATAACACTACTGAAAGAAACAGTTAACATAAAAGGAGGGCACATTTAGAATCTTCCAGTTGGTCAGTAAAATTTTGTTAAATATCTAGTGTGTCCTAGGCACTGATAGCATCAGCTTATCCACAGAGGGGAGAGTAGTCCTGTAAACTCATTAAGATAGAATTCTGAAACCAAGGGCTAAGGGTCTGAATAAGAAAGGTAGTTATCAAATGAGACAGAAGAGGAACACTGCCTGATGTAAAATGAAGCCAACAGTATGTGATTTTTCTGAAACAAAGCTTGGGGAGAATAACAGCAGGCATCAAAATATTTAGAAATGTCACATGCTTAAGAGGGGCCTTGGAGGACAAGGACTGAACAATGCCATTGTTTTGGATGCTTAGCATATTGATAGGGACATTTCAGAGAGAAATTTCCTCCGAGTAGATGGAAGCCAGATGACTTGTTTGTATGTTGGTTTTTATGTAATAAACATGGTCCTCGTTTCTAACACAGAAATTCTTCAACAAAAAAGTTTGTTAAAAGTAAACAATGCTTTTGTTTCTCTCTTCCAAACTAAAAAGCACTCATTTTTATTCATTTCATCAGTTTGAGAAATCCAGTGTGGAAGTTCCCTCAATTGAGGCATATTAACAACTCATCTGTAACTTATGGTCTTGGAGAGTTGATCAAGCCCTGATAGTTGTGGTAACATGCCCAAGGTCATATGGTTAACGTGACAGTGGAAGGAGTTGAACCTACATCTTCCAGCCATGCTAGCCCTCTCTCCATCACGCCATGTGATCTCTTCTGTAGAATCAGCCCTGCCATGATCCAGTTGATGGAAAGTTGACAGCTATGTGTTGGGAGGAGAAACCATTTCATTTGTTGAAGAAGAAATAAGCGTCACTGGTGGGGGGGGTCAGAGTGATTGGAAGAGGGTTACCCTATTCCAGCCTCTGTGATGTTGCATACACAAAGCAATGGGATGGAAACAGACAGGAAAAGAATGTGGAATGGAAACCAGTCTTCTTTTGCTGGAATGCAGATTAGGTAAAGGAGAGAAGTATATAATCTGTTTGAACAGGGAGGTTGGAGGCAAATGTGAAAGGTCTTGACTGTGAATGTGATGAGTTTTGAGATAGATGCCCAGATGTCTATTGGCAGGAAGAAGTTGTAAAAAGTCTATCGTACGTGTTTGTGGGAGATAAATCTTAAAGAAGACAAAGCTATCTTCCTTCAACCCTAGAAGAAATTGGTGACTGTCTTGGGATTGATGCTTGGAGACAAGGAGGGAATTTTGAACTGAATATTGAGGAGATGTCCTGTAGGTGGCAGTGGCAGGCATGGCTGATGGTGTATACATGCTATGAAGAAAAGAGGAGCTCTGGGAGATGCTGATTGCAGAGGATACTGGTAGTAAGCAAGCACAGATTCCATCAAGACAATGGTTACATTCATCCATCAAGGCAATTGAAATGGAATATTTCTTACTTGAGGATGGGTAATGCCCTTTTCTGTGGCCAAAAATTCAAATAGCAAATGGTGCTCCATTTTCTCACTTCCTTTTTTCTCCCCTTTCTCTGTCTGAAAAGATGGATGTTTAAATCTAGAGTTTTCTGGGTTTTTTTTAAAAGTTGCTTACTGGCTACTTTAATATCAAAGTGGACCCATTTGATATAAATGATCAACCCTAATTCCTTTTGAGCTATATCTTTCCTTGTTTTTAAGCAAAGAGTCTGGAACAGAAAAGAACAGTGTTTGGTACTGGTATACAGGGAGGTCCAAGGTTAGAGTCAGATCGAAAAATGCCAGCCTCTTTCCTGGCTACAGTTGAGATAAATTAAGAGAGAATCATATGTTCTTTAAGATCAATACTTTTTAATAAACTTCTCAAGAGACAGAAGCTATGAAATTTTTCTTTTGACCTAGGCTGAAAGTATGCTTCAGCTATGTTTTGCTATCTGGGACAAGACTGGACTATTAGGTTAGATTTCCTCATTCTGACCTTCATCTTTCCACCTCCCACTTCCCTACTCCACTTATGCACAGAGGAAGTTCTCTATAGTGGTGAAGTCAAGGGAGATTACAAGGGAATAGAACCCACCATTGTTGGGGGACAGAGAGAACAGTTATGACTAGAATTTCCATATTCCAAAGATTTGGGACAGAGGAGCAAGTAGTCTACTTTCTGCTATATGAAAATCAAGAATTTACTATTTTTTACAAAGGAGGAAATTGAGGCACAAAAAGTCACATGACATATCCTAGGTCAAACTAGTAGAAAATTACATCAAAAAGTACTGTGTGATCCATAGAAGAGGCACAGAAAATGCTGTATAAGACAACATGGAGCTATTGAAAGTTTGTGACTGGGATAATGAAATGGTCATAACTGTGTTTTAAGAACATTGCTCCTGTAGTAGTGGAGAAAATTCACTGTAGAGGAGAAAAGTTAGAAACCAAGAATTCAGGGCAGCAAACAAACAAACCCTGAAACCAACACTAGGTGCTTCAACCAGTGTAGCAATATAAACTACCTGATCAGCGAGCATTTTAGCTAAACAAAGAATATAAATATTCCCCATTTGCCAAATTTCTGAAGCTCAAAGAGACTGAAAAAGGTTATCTAATCACTCAGTCAGTCAATATTTATTGCCTACTTTGTGCTAGGTACTAAATATTAAGGGTACAAAGAAAGGGAAAAAATAGTCCCCAAATAGTCCCTGGTTTGAGGAGCTCACAGTCTGAGGAGGAGACAGCATCAACATTGTTTTTCAGTCGTTTTCAATCATGTGTGACTCTTCGTGACCTGATCTGGGGTTTTCTTGGCAAAGATTTTGGAGTGCTTTACCATTTCTCTCTCTCTAGCTCATTTTTCACATGAGGAAAGTGAGGCAAACAAGGTTAAATGACTTGCCCAGGGTTACACAACTTGTAAGTGACTGAGACCAGATTTGCTCTATCCCCTTCATTGCTTAGCTGCCCCAACATGCAAATAACTGTTCTAGTTTTTTCCCACTGTTCATTATTTCCAGTTTATCCCTTGTATATCTTGTCTGTAACATGCAAATAACTGTACAAACAAGATATGTGCATGATAAATTGGAAGTAATTAACAGAAAGAAAGAAATAGAATTTAGGGGGATTGAGGGAAAACACCCTTTAGAAGGTGTGATTCTAGGTAGAACCTGAAGGGAATCCAGGATGCAGAAATGAAGAATGAGGAGAGATGGCCCCCCATGGCCTGGTAAAAGGAGACCTTGTGTCTCCTCTGTAAAGGCCTGAAAGGATAAGAGTGGGTTTGTAGGTTCTTTCAGCTCAGTGAGAATAAGGGATTATGGGAACTCTAAACTGATATCCTTTGTAGTCTTTGGGCCATATAGTGAATAGGGGACTGTCATTCTATCCCATGATCTCCCTTGTGACAGCACCATAAGTGCTACTTCAGGAAAATGAACCAAAACTTTTAGTGGGCTAGACATTATAGATAACTGCTAAAAAGACTTTTGTGTAACTAATGTTTAGAGTTTTTTTGTGATAATACTAATCTCATTGCTTTATTTTCCTCACATGTCCTAGTCTTTTTTTTCTTTGTTCATGTTTTTCTCAATACTCTTTCTTCATTCTGAATGTTTTTTAACATTTTTTATTTGCCTATTTTTTATCCTATTTTTTGGTGGTAAAGTAGGGGGAAAAAAACCATGCATTTGATGTCAGAGGACCTAGGTTAGGAGCCATTTCTACGAATTACAGGATATTTGACTTAATAAGTCACTTAAACACTGTAAGCCTCAGTTTCCTGAAAATTGTACTTGCTACCTCATAGGGCTGTCATGAGGTGAGTGTGTTCTAAACCTTTGGAACTATGGAAATGGGATATTTTCTCATTGTAAGAGTATGGAAAAAAGGAAGAAAGTAGTTATTGTTAGAATTGTCAAATCAATCTTTGGTTACTTACTTACATGTTCTCTCTCATGTTAGGAGGTAAACTTCTCAAGAGCAGAAATTGGTCTTGCCTATTCCCAGATTTGAACATGGTGTCAGGCACATTTTTGTTCTTATTCAGTCATTTTGAACATACTAGCTGTGTGATCCTGAACAACACTTATACTTCTAGTGCTTCCCCTACCTGCCCCAACCAAACAAATCTTTAAGATTTTAAATTATTAAGTATGTGCTGACCTGCATTGGTAACGAGTGTTTTCTCAGTGGGAATTCCATATGTTCTTATTCTTTAGTCTTTTAATCATATCTGACTCTTTATGATTCCATGGCATTGCAGGCCTTTCTATCCTCCAGAATCTCTCAAAGTCTGTCTAAGTTCATGTTCATTGTTTCCATGACTCTATCTGATCCTCTGCTGTCACCTTTTCCTTTTGCCTTCAGTCTTTCCCAATTTTAGGGTTTTTCCCATCTTCTTGTAATGTGGCCAAAGGGTTTAAGCTTTGGCTTCAGTATTTGATTTTCCAGTGAATAGCCTGAATTAATTTCTTTAAGTATTGACTGATTTGATCTCCTTGCTATCCAAGAGAGTTTCAAAAGTCTTCTCTAGTACCACAGTTGAAGATATCAATTTTGTGGCACCCTGCTTTCCTTATAGTCCAACTCTTACAGTCATGCATTGCTACTAGAAAAGGCATAGCCTTAACTATACAGACCTTTGTTGGCAAGGTGATGTCTCTGCTTTTTAGTATGCTGTCCAGATTTGCCATATCTTTTCCTTCCAAGGAACGTAATAAATACTTAATAAGTGCTTGTTGACTGGTTGATTGATGTCTTAATATGAATCACTTAACAATCTTCGCAGTGTGAAGATTTCACACCTTTTCAGACCCTGTAGGGACATGACAATCCCAAGAGTCTCTGAGAGTTGAGTCCATTTATCTTATCTTGTGATATCAATACATTCAAAACACTCACATCCATTTAAGTGATGGTCTAATGGCCTCATGTCATAAGTTTCAGGTCTTCCAGACTCAGGAGAACTAAACCAAGCTGTCTCTAGAGTTAGCACCTATATGTACAATTAACATTCTGGTCCCGATGCAGTGAACCTGATTATTATGAAATATTCCCATTGGCTAAGTCAAAGAAAAGATGCCCAGAGTTTAAGTTCCTAATCTGATTTTCTTCAAAGATGGTATTTAATGCAACTCCTTCCCCATGTTGCAGAGGTCAAGAGACTTTGGTTGTAGAGCATTGCATGTACTGTCCAGCTCAATTGATATTTTCCTTAGTTTTACCACTTGCTAACTGTATGGCCTTGTAGGATTTTTTTCTCTCTCTTTTTAAATTCTTTGGCAAAAGAGGTGGCTAAGTGAGCAAGGAGAAATTTGGAAATGAAAGTGATGTTAAAACTAAGAATAGTATAAAAATAATATTTAAGAGTAAAAAATTTTGAGTTGTGGAATCTTGGTTTGAGTACTGGTTCTGCTGGATGCCACTTGTGTGGCCCTGAGGAAATTCCTCAGCCTCACTCTTCCTCAATTTCCTCATCTGAAAAATGGTGAAACTAAATCACATGATCTCTAACGTGCCTTCCATCATCCTATTATTTTAAGATTTAAAAGAAAATCTCAGTCATGAGATTAGGACCCAGTATCCTCAAATATTCAAATCAATAGTTTCATTTTTTTCTTCCCTCAATACAAATATCCTTTTCCCTAATAAATAACACTATTTAAAAAGAAGCAATTTTCACAAGCATATTCATATGACATTTTTTTTCTTTTGCAATCTTATTGTGGTGGTTAGTAGGAAAAGGTATCTTCTCCTTTGATAAATACAGAAGCTGAGGAACAGAGCATTTTAAAGACTTACCCAAGATCACAGTTATTAGCAGAGGATGAAAAATAGAACAGATCTTCTAGTTCCCACCCTAGTATCCTCTAAATTACTTGGACCCTACCTGTGTCACAGATTGTAGTGAGAAAAGCATTTTATAAAATTTAAAATACTATAGAAAGTTATTTTTGTTATTGTTCTTTTATTCCTCATCAATTTCTTTCTACAAAATTATTTCTTCTTGATTGGCACCAGACTTGCCATTCATGTGGAATAGTGCAGTAATGTGTGTATGTGTGTATGTGTGTGTGTGTTTGTCCTTTGTTGCCGAAGAAGAAATGATGACATGACTTGCCCTTGACTTTGTTTGGAGTGAGGGAGGGCTGTGCAGGTCACCAATCTCACTTCTCCTCCTGAGTCATCTGGATCCAGTAACCAGATATTCATCAGGATGACTGGAGATGACCCAGGATGAGGTAATTGGGGTTAAATGACTTTCTCAAGGTCACACAGCTAGTGAGTGTCAAGTATCTGAGGTGAGATTTGAATTCAGGTCCTCCTGACTCCTGCACTAGTGCTCTATCCACTTCACCACCTAGCTGCCCCTATTGTAGTAATACCAGATTCAATGTGACAGAGACAAAGAAGCTCTAGACAGTGTTCTGGGAAAATTCAAGAAAGGAGACATCAATTTAAGCTGGAAAAAACTGGGAATGCTACAAGGAAAAGTTGACCTCTAACCTAAGGAAGATTCTGAAAGATAGCACTGAGGAGGGAATAGTTCTTTGGATCATAGAATAACAAACTTAGAATTGGAAGAAACTTCAGAGGCCCCTCATTTTACAGTTGAGAATTCTCAAATTGAGGTTAGGTGACTTGCCCAAGATCATACTGTAAGAGGAAGGATATCATTTGAACCCCAGACTACTGACTTTTGAGTCAATGTCCTTGTCATTGTGCCAACAGAGGCATGGGAGATAGCTATGCTAATGCATGCAAGTATGTTTAGATCACTTGACGTGGCAGGATGAGCAGCTTGTAAGACAAGAAGGGTTATTAAGCACTTATGCTGTTCTAAGCTCTAGGGGTACAAATATAAGCCAAAAGAATTGTAGTTCTTGTCTTCAAAAAGCTTACATTTTAATGAGGAAAATCAACATATAAAGGGAGCTGGAAAGCTTGAAGGCAGGGTACCAAAGGTACCAGTGATGGGGGGTAGTTGGGAAATTTGTGGAATCAGAAATACAGGCAAGAGGAAAATGAGTATGGCCAGCATGGATCTATCCCCAAAATGGAGAACCCAAAAGAAACTCATGAATGGGAGAAGAGGTCAGCATGGCAGAGGGATAGAATGAGATCTCAGGAACTGAAGGAAACTCCCAGTTAAGCAGGTAGCCAAGTAGTGTCAAAGTCCTTGGAGTTAGAAGCACATTCTGATAGAGAACAGATAGAAAGTAAAGTTTATGAAGTGGATCAACATAAAATAAAACAAGAATGCCAAATTAATATTTTTTTTCCTTTAGGTGATATTGGGACCATTGAATGTTTTCAAGAAGTGGAATGACATGGTCAAGTCTATGCATTAAAGATTATTTTGTAAACTGTATAAAGAATAGGAGTTTTTGTTGGGGAGGGAAAATGGAATATTAGAAGCAGAGAAAGACCCTTTAAAAGGCTGTCATGATAAGTTAAGATAGAGATAATGAGAGCTAGCCCTTTTCCAGAAACACTGCCCTGCATTTCATGGTGTTATACTCAGAAAGGAGTTAAATCTCTCTACTCATCTCTTGTTCTTTACCACATGTATTTATGGATTTTTTTCTTGCTATATGAAAATATGTGACATCACTGGAATTTCTGGGGTTAAAAGTAGCACGTTAGAAATCAACTTCTCATTTAGACAAAAGACTCTCCCTGAATCATTTCTTTCATTTTTTTCTTCCCATCAGCTTTCCAATTCATTCTAGATTTTGATCAGTTTTCCCTGCTCATTTCTAGTTGCTTGAGAAATGGTTGAATTTAGCGAAATCAAGCACATCTTTCATGAATGTTTTCTTTTCATCTTATTGTGAGCTACTTAATGAGCATTTAGTTTAATGTCCTGGGATGCCAAAGAGAAATTTTCTGTGTACTGCTATCTCCAGATATTGTTCAAGCAGGGGCATCCCCAGAGCTTGTGAAATGCCAGCAATCTATGTTAGTGCTTTTTTTTCTTCCTCTTTAATTTCTGTTAAAGATTACTTTTTTAATTACCACTATCTGGGCAACTTTAACCTTGCTACCTTGCTTTTAATTTAATTGGTTTGTCCTTTCCTTGTTCAGCCCAAGAGTTCCCATTAGTGTCAGTGATACTGAGCTTGTGGGCCACAAATGAGAAGACTTTGCTGCCATACCATCATCACCATTTAAAACCTATCATTCATTTGATCTCATAATTCATTAGCATACTGTGCCTGAATCTTGTATTTGATGAATTTAATCAAATCCCTCTGACTAGATAAACATACTGTCAAATTATTCACTTTTCCCCTGTAGAAATTTGACTGAGTGGGAACCACTTTTTTACATAAAAGTCACACTAGCTATTAGAATGCTACTAACAATGACTTTACTCTTTTTTGTCAAGTACAGAATCTATCCTCTGAACTAGAGGAATTGATTTTCTTACCACATAAAACTGCTGATTTATACACCAATCTCTCAAGTCACTTCATTGTTTTTCTTTTTTTTAAGCAACAGACTTTTAATTAAAATTGTTTCTTTCCAAAGAATATATAAAGAAGTGGTAGGCTCTTATTAACGAGAATTAAAATTTCTTATTAGACAGTGAATATCTGATCACTTCTGATCTCTGTGGCCACTTCCAGGTGTTTTTCTTTGTTCCTTTGTGATTTAAACTATTCATTGTCCGTGTCTATTCCCAATTAATTGACCACTGCTGTTGCATCTGAATACAAACAGATGGACACAGTTCTCTTGCTTTTATCATCTCTCATTTTGTTGTGTAATATAAAGTAAGTTAGACCTATGACATTTATCTGGTTAACTATAATCAGTGAATGCCGCCAATGTGGATCATTTATTTGCTTCATATTAAAGAATTTTATTTTTCCCTAGTTACATGTAAAAATTATTTTTAACATTCATTTTTAAATCTTAGAGTTCAAAATTCTCTCCCTTGCTCTCTCCTCACTTCCCCCTCCTTGAGATACATGTGTAGTCATGCAAACCATTTCCATAACAATCATGTTGTGAAATAAAGCAGACAAAAAAACCCTCAAGAAACACAGAAAGTTTAAAAATAAAGTATGCTTCAATCTGTATTCAGACACCAGCAGCTGCTTCTCTGGGGATGGATAGCACTTTTCATCATAAATCCTTCAGTTATCTTGCATCATGTATTGCTGAGAATAGCTAAGTCATTCACAGGTGACCATGTTACAATATTATTGTTACTTTGTATATAGTACATTTCACTTTGTATCACCTCATGCATGTCTTTCCAGATTTTTCTGAGGGCATCCTTCCCATCATTTCTCATAGCACAAAAGTATTCCATCACAATCACATAGAACAATTTCCCAGTTGATGGACATCCCCCCAATTTCCAATTCTTTGCTACCAGAAAAGCACTGTTATAAATATTTCTGTATGTACCAGTCCTTTTCCTTTTTTATTTTTTGTCTCTTTTGGGATATGGATCTAGTAGTGGCATTGCTGACTCAAAGGATATGTATGGTTTTATAGCCCTTTGGACATAGTTCCAAATTGCTCTAAAGAATGGTTGAATCAGCTCACAAATCCAACAGTGCACTAATGTCTTATTTTTCCCATACCCACTTCAACATTTGGTATTTTCCTTTTCTGTCCTATCAGTCAATCTAATAGGTATAAAATAGTACCTCAGAATATTTTTAATTTGTATTTCTCCAATCAATAGTGAGTTAGAGTATCTTTCATATGGCTATAGATAGTTTTGATTACTTCATCTAAAAACTGTTTAATGAAGTTAAAAGTGCACAGCAGAAGACAAAAGAAAACATAGAAGGATGTAAAGACAAGATGGACAGTTTTGAAAACAATGTGTAGCCCTCATATGGGTATTCCTGAAATGGAAATGTATTGCTTTATGTTAAATCCTCTCTTATGTTCTCTGTGTACACAACATTCTTTTTTCTTGCCCTATATTGTATTTAAGTTTAAAATATGTTTTAACATTATAAAAAAAAAAGAAAACTTTTCATATCTTTTGACCATTTATCAATTGGGGAATGGCTCTGGTTTTTATAAATTTGACTCAGATCTCTATATGCTTGAGAAATGAGGCCTTTATCAGAGAAACTTGCTTAAAACGTTTTTTCAGTTACTGTTGCTAGCTGTATTTCCCTCCATCCTATCCCCACCAGTTTTTTCTTTTCTCTCTCTTTCCACCCTGTCCTTCTTTAAAAGTGTTTTCCTTCTGACTACCCCCCCAACCCTCCCTTCTATTATACCCCTCCCTCTCTTATCTTCTTCTCTTCCCATCCCCGTTTCCTGTAGAATAAGACAGATTTCTATACCCAACTGAGCCAGTTCTGATGAGGATAGAGTTCACTCACTCTCCCTTACCTCCCTTTTCTTCCCCACTACTGTAAAAGCATTTTATTTACCCCATTCTACCTGTCCCTTTCCTTTTCTCCTAGTATATTCCTCTCTCTCACTCCTTAATTTTATTTTTGGGTATCATCCCTTCACATTCAACTCACACCTGTACCCTCTATACATACTTCTTCTAACCCCTAATAATGAGAATGTTCTTATGAGGTACAAGTATCATCTTCCCATGTAGGAATATAAATATACTAACCATATTGAATCCACTATAATTTCTCTTTCCTGTTTACCTTTTTATGCTTCCCTCAAGTCTTGAAAATCAAAGTCAAATTTTTTTATTCAGCTCTGGTCTTTTCATCAAGAATACTTGAAAGTCTTCTATTTTATTGAATGTCTATTTTTTCCCCTTAAGGATTATACTCAGTTTTGCTGAGTAAGTGATTCTTGGCTGTAATCCTAACTCTTTTGACCTCTGAAATATTATATTCCAAGCCCTCAGATCCTTTAATGTAGAGTCTTGAATTAGCCTGACTGTGACTCCATGATACTTGAATTGTTTCTTTTCTGACTGCTTACAGTATTCTCTCTTTGATCTGGGAGCTCTGGAATTTGACTACAATATTCCTGGGAGTTTTCATTTGGAGATGTCTTTCAGGAAGTGATCAGTGGATTCTTTAAATAGCTATTTTATTCTCTGATTCTAGAATATCAGGGCAGTTTTCTTCAATAATTTCTTTTTTTTAAAACATAAATCCCTTTCTTGAAAATGACAGGCAAGTAGGTGGCACAATGGAGAGAGTAGTAGGCATGAAATCAGGAAGAGCTGAGTTCATATCCAGCATCACTCACTCTCTGTGTGACCATGGGGAAGTCAGTTGACATCTGTCCACCTCAGTTTCCTCATCTGTCAAATAATAACAATAATAGTGTCTACCATACAGGTTGTTGTAAGGATTAAATGAGATAATGTTTATAAAACACTTTATAATCTTTTTCTTTATTTTTAATTTTTTTAGTTTAATTTGTTTTCAGTTTTCAACATTCACTTCTACAAGATTTTGAATTCCAAATTTTCTTCCCATCTCTCCCTCCCTCCCACCCAGGATGGCATGCACCCCAACCACTCCTTTCCACAATCTGTCCTCCCTTATATCACCTCTGCTTCTACCATCCCCTTCCCCTCTTTTTTCCTGTAGGGCAAGATAGATTTCTATACCCCATTGCCTGTACAATGCATGCAAAAACATTATTTTTACATTCATTTTTAAAATTTGGAGTTCCACATTCTCTCCCTTCCTCCCTTACTATCCACCCTCATGGAGAAAGCAAGTGATTCAATACATAGATCATACATGTGTAGCAATGCAAAACACTTCCATAACAGCCATGATGTGAAAGACCAACCATATTTCCCTCTATCCTGTCCTGCCCTTCATTTATTCCATTCTCTCCCTTGACCTGTCCCCCCACAATAGTTTTTGCTTCTGATTACCCTTTCCCCTAATCTGCTATCCCTTCTGTCCTTCAATAATTTCTTGAAAGATGATGGTTAGGCTCTTTTCTTCTTCATCATAGCTTTCAGGTAGTCCAATCATTTTAAAATTATCTCCCCTAAAGCTATTTTCCAAGCCATTTTTTTCCAATATGATATTTCACAGTGTCTTCTATTTCTTCATTCTTTTAGTTTTGTTTTGTTGTTTCTTGATTTCTCATAAAGTCATTAGTTTCCACTTACTCAATTCTAATTTTTAAGGAATTATATTCTTCAGTGAGCTTTTGCATCTCCTTTTCCATTTGGCCAATTTTACTTTTTAAGGAGTTGTTTTCTTCAATGAATTTTTGTGCCTCTTTTCCCATTTGGCAAGTTCTGCTTTTAAAGGTATTCTTCTCCTCATTAGCCTTTTGTACTACTTTTACATTTGGTCTAGTCTATTTTTTAAGGTGTGGTTTTCTTCAGCATTTTTTTGTGTGTCTCCTTATTCAACTTATTGACTCTTTTTTCATGATTTCTCTTGCATCACTCTCATTTCTCTTCCCAATTTTTCCTCTACCTCTCTTACTTGATTTTAAAATCCTTTTTAAGACCTTCTGTGGCATGAATTGAATTGGCCAATTCATCTTTTTCTTGGATGTAGGAGCTTTGATTTTGTTATCTTCTGAATGTGTTTTGATCTTGCTGGTTACCACAGTAATTTTCTATAGTCAGAGATTTTTTTTCTGTTGTTTGCTCATATTCCCAGCTTTTTACTTGACTTTAAACTCTTTGTTAAGGTAGGTCTGTGCTTCCAGGGTTGAGGGCTTCATCTGTTTTCGGAGATACTTCAAGGGACCTATTAGTTCTCAGTTTTTCCAAGTTGGTATGATCTAAGGAGAGATGTTTGCTACTTTCCTGGACTGTGCTGTGGTCTTGAGTCAACAAGCACTATTTTCTGCCCCAGAACTATGACAAGGGTCCCCCCTCCACTCTAACTACAAGCTCTAGTGTTCTAGCACTCCTTCTCACTCTGGAGCTGCCACTAAGAACTAAGACCCAGATTTGAGTACGGACAAAGTAATAGAGTCCTGTCTCAGTACTAACAAAGAGACCCCTATAATCTTCTTTTGACCAGTTGCTCAATCCCCTTACCATTTGTGGGTTGAGACCTCTGGAAGCATCTGCTGCAGCTGCTGATTTAATGGCTCCCAATTGGTTTGCTGAGGCTGAGTCTGTGCTGGTGCAGTTTACACTGAACTGTGTTCCACTCTCACCCTGGTGCAATAGACCTTTCCTACTGACTTTCTAAGTTGTCTTTGGCTAGAAAATTATTTCAACCCATCCTTTCATGAGTATGCTGCTCCATAAATTGTTTTATGGCATTATTTTAAGGTATTTGGAAGGATTTAGGGTAGAGTTCAGGCAAGTTGTTGCCTTTTCTCCACCATTATGGCGTCATGAATCATTTATAACATTACAAAATCATAGGTTTAGAGTTGAAAGGGACTTTCAAGGTCATTTGGTTTCACTCCTCTTATTTTATAAATGAAGAAGCTATGAGACAAAGAGAAATGACTTGTTCAAAGTCATATAAGTGATAAGGGACTGAACTACAGTTTAGATTGAGGTCTATCTATTCTATATCCAAACCCCCAAAAAGTAATTTTGAACATATAAAGTGAAAAAGGCAGCTAGTTGGTACACTGGATAGAGCATTGGACCTGGGGTTGAGAAGGCCTGAGTTCACAATCATCCCGCCTGGGCATATCACTCAACTTCTGTCTGCTGTCTTTGTCTGTATAATAGGGATAATAATGGCATCTGTTTTCCTGGGTTGTTTGAAGGAGGAAAACATGAGAAAATACTACAAACCTGGAAGTGTTATAAAATACTAGTTATTACTAACATTACTATCATAATAATTATTAAATTAATCCAATAATTTTCAGTATGGATCAATATGCAACAATTGGCTACAATAAGTCATTAAAGAGTGAAAAATTCAAGGAAATACCTCAAATTGTTTGGGCTACATGACTCCAAATTCTACTTTGACATTTTTCCCCTAGGAAATGGGTCATTTTGACATTGTGAAAATTCTGTTTATGTGCTATCTGCATTAACAACTACTTTTACTGCAGTTTGCAAGGTGAAAGCATTTTATAATTTGCCTATGATGTGCCCTTTAACTTACCTTTCTATCCTGTATTCTCTGGATCATCTTTCCACTCATCTTCCTTTTTAAAAAACCATTGAAGGATTCATGTTAATCCCTGATTATTTTCCTCATGACCTGTGCCATTTTGTTGGCTGAGATTCCTTTCTGATTCACTAGACTGTTCTCTGGTCTGACACAGTTGACCAGAAAATCGCACTTTGTCCCAGTGGTTTAATTTAACTCTCGCTTTGATGACTCATGTGCTTTCCTTCACAGCTTGGTGTTTTCTAATAGCAAAACTTGACATCTCTTCTGGACTATTTTCTTCTCTGGCTGCGGTTCTTTGTTTCTTGGGTCCATGATGAACTTTGAGAATCCAGTGACCTATGCAGTGTAGCATAATACTCTCTTCTCACAAGACAGGAAAAATCACTGCAGTTAGCACAGCTGCTGTCTGTACATAAAATAAAGCCCAATTTCAAATAAAAAAAATAACATGGCACAAGATTCAAAGTGCCCTTGTGGCCCCACTGGTCAGAATACCCAAATGATATTTGTCTGAGAGAATTGTTTCTTTCATTTATAGTAAATCAACAAGTATTCATTAAGTACCTGCTGTGTTCCAGGCACCAAGCTAAGTACTAAAGATACAAACAGAGCAAAAACACATTCAGTCCCTGATTTTAAGGAGCTCAGAGTCTAAGCGATAAATAGCAATAAATGACATTTAATGGTACTCTGAAGTTTGCAAATTACTTTTACAGTCATTATCTCATTTAAGCCTCATCACAACCCTGTGAGCCATTCTAACAGTTATCACTCTCCCCATTAGACAGGAAAATTGAAATTCTGAGAAAATATGTGATTTGTCCATCCAGATTTGCACCTAGGCCTTCCTCATTCTAAGTCCAAAGCTTTACTGGTTTCTTCCACAAAGTATCTTCTCTGTGTTAGATATAATTTGTTGTAGAAAATAAGAATTGTGTGTCTATAGGAACATTTCTTAAAAATGGGAGAACTTCTCCCAAAATTGCCTTAACGATTCACTTGAGCTTCTGAATTAAGAGTCCACATGAAAATACCAGCTAGTTTGCGGATAGATATATCTACTTGGGAATGAGCTCTTCAGCCCTGTTTAGACATAGATACGTCAACATGTTTTGAGGTCTCTTGGTGATTCAGTAACCTTGCTTGCATTTGAGGATGACATCATCAATTGAAGTAAAGGATATTTTTTTCTGTTTTATATTCCCTCAGTGACTAATGTCACTGAATAAATATTTCTAGGAAAGAAAGGAGAGGATAGGAGAGAAGACTAATTTTAGAGTTCCTCCAGTTTAAAGACCTGCAGTTCAGTATGACTCAAAACAAATTAAAATGTAGTTCCAATCGGTTTTTAATGTGTTGTTACGTTTAATGCATTAATTTAAAAAAGTAAACATTAAAACATGTGGTTTTCTAAGTCAATAGGCAGTCTGACTTGATCGCTAAGTATGGTTTAGGGGGCCTAGTTGCGTGTGATACCAGTAGCCTAGAGTCACCATATTCCTGTTCAGAGCCCTCACAAGGATGGCAACCTGGAGATGTGCCCCAAGTAGCTGTCACATATAGTCAAGGGGAATGAGGCTGAAGTGCCCTCCCTAAAGCATTGTTGTATAATAAAGAGGAAAATGGAAGCAATGGAAAATTGTAGCCCTAAACTGAATTCATCTGTAGTCCCAACTTTACTCCTAATTAATTGTATGAGTTTAGGAAAATCATTTCAACTCTCTGAGTTTCAGTTCCCTCATCTGCAAGATGAGGGTTGGTGAACTTGAATGAGACTATGACTGTGACTCTTTGAACCAGCACATACGATTGTCCTCATTTGGACCATGGCCAAGCACCACTATTGCTTCATGATTGTGCACTAGAAAACGACTAAAGCTTTTCCATCATCAATATTTATTTATTTAATTGTGTTGCACTGAAAACATTGCTTATTTGTTTATTTTGAGTCCTTTCTGCATCCACCAGATTACTACATTTCTTAAATGTCATATCCATTCATTTAATAAATATTTATTAAATATCTGTTATATACAAGGTATTGTGTTAGATATTAGACAATACAAACCAAAAATTAAATAATCCTTAATTTCAAGGAAATTGCATCCTAATGGGACAATGTAACATACATAAAAATATGGATTTGCAAAATATTTTAAATGTAAATACAGCATAACTTGAGGAGGATAAACAGCCTAGCAGGATTCAGAAGGACTTACGAAGGTCATGAAGTGACCTTTGAGCTGTGCTTTTTAAGAAAGATAGGGTTTTCAAGAGTCTGGGTTAACAAAGAAGAACATTTGGGTTATTGGTGGGGAAACTTCTGAAAAGGCATGGAGGATGGAGATGAAATGTCATATACAGGGAACAAAAAGTAAGCCATTGGGCTGGAAATCACAGTGTGTGGTTGGGAGAATTTGTGAATTTCTGGACAGATAGAGTAGAACTAGGTAGAAAAATATTTAAATTCCAAAGAAAGCATTTCATATTTTATTCTATTGGCAATAGAGACCCATTCTAGTTTCTTAAACAGTAGAATGATATGATAAAAACTAGTACTTCAGTAGGAACATTTTGGTAGCTGTGCAGAGCATGAATTGAACAATTACAAAACTTTAGCAGTAGTCTGATCATTGTGAATGGATAGAAGAGTAGATGGGAGTTCTTTTGTTTTGTGAACACAGAATTGACAGCATTGGACAACTGAATGAACATATAAGGAGTGAAAGAAAGCAATGAACCAAGGATGATTCTGAGATTATGAGTCAAGGAATATTGAAAAGATGATGATATCTTTAATAGGAACAGGGAAGTTAAGAAGAGGGATTAATTAAAGATAATAAAGAGTGAAAGATAATGACATGTTTGGAACATGTGAAGTTAAAGCTAAATATGGGTCATTTGCATAGGTGGTACCATGGATGGAGTACCAGCCTCGAGTAAGGAGGACCTGAGATCAAATAGGGTCTTAGATAATTCCTATCTGTGTGACTGTGAGCAAGACACTTAACCCCTGTTTGCCTCAGTTCCCTCATTTGTAAAATGGAAATAATAATAACACTTACTTCCCAGAGTTATTATGAATACAAAATAAGTTATCAATTTCAAAGTGCTTTAGCACTGTGCCTGGCACATAAATGTTTTCATTATTGTTGTCATCAATTAGGTGGAAGTGTTTAGAAGGCCATTAGCAATGCAGGACTGACACTCATGACAAAGAGAATGGATGCAAATGGTCATGATATAGATGGTAGGACAGGAAAGAGAAGGTAGATAAGAAAGATGTAAAAAGAGAACCAAGAGACAAAAGTGTTAAGAAAACCCAGAGAGAAGAGAATATCTAGGAACACAAAGATCAAGAAAGATGCTGGCTGCGTAGAGGCTTTCAGATTTGGCAATCATCACTCAAGTTTCTTTCAGCTCTGAATCCTGTGCTCAACATTTCATGTATAGGCTGTTGCCGTAGCCTGGTTCGGCTGTCTCCCCAGTCCTGTTCATCGTTTCGTAAACGACTTCAAATTCCACCTCTGGCACTTGGGCATTTTGTTGTTTATCTCTTTAGTTGATTACGATGTTGTTTAAAGTAGATTATGAAGAAGTTGTTGTACCATTCCCCACCCACCAACCAATTTGCCTACGTATTCTGGTGTCCTGTGATCCCAGACAAATTCCCCAAGCTATTCGATTTCCTAGGCTCTGGTGACCCCTTGTACCACAAAAGAGAGCTTATCTATTAAATGAAGTCTGTAGCATTTCGAACATTACAGTTTTGGGAATTTTCCATTGGCATGAATTTGTATGTTGTCAGTAATATTTTTATCCTCTTTTCAAATAACTAAGAGTCTTAGAATGTTATGCATGAGACCTTTCTTCCAGTGTTCCATACCCCCTCCCTTTTTTAGAGGAAAGAAAAAGAATCCTTTGATGTGAAGGGTTTTTTGATGTAATCCTTTTCTAATATTAAGCTTTTCCACTCTCTGTCAATCTTTAATTACTGCTAGTCTTTTAATCTAGCCAAGTCTGCTTCCCCTCCACCCCTTGCTACTATGGTAACATGATCTAGTTGTATGAGTTATCTCAAAGTAAATAAGTGAACTAGGACTCTCTACTTCCAGATCTTGTCAACACACCCCAGAAACAAAATTTGCCAAAATTCTAGAGAATGCATTCATTTAGCTAAATTGTCTCCAGTGATAAATTCACCCTAGAACCAATAACACACATGGTGAAACTCCATCCAAACATATCCTTTCAATTTCATGAGATGGCTGCTCAATCTTCCTACCTTATGGATCCACTTTCAGTGATCTCATCTGTAAATGTGTTATCTACATTCTTGACAATTTCAAGCAGCTAAGTTATGCAGTAGATAGAATGCTGAACCTAGAGTCAGGAAGACCTGAGTCTTGCTGTGTGACTAGCTCTGTGACCCTGGGTAAGTCACTTAATCTGTTACTTTACTTTCTTAACTATTAAGTGGGGGTAATAATATGTATTTCAAGGATATAAATTGCTACTTCTCTTGAGGCTAATAATAATTAGATATCATGATGGCAGTAATATGAAGATAACCTTCTAAATAATTATAATCCACATTTATACTACACTTTCATTGCTTTCCTCATAACTTTGAAAAGGAATTGGTTGAACAAACACAATTAAGCAGGCTTTTTTTTAAATAAAGTGAGAAAACTAAAGTTCTGAGAAGTTAAATTACTTATCTAAGTTATCAGACATTTAGCATTAGAACTAGAAAGTATCTGATTTTTTCCCTTCAGAGGGCTTTCACCTCCCAGTAACTTTGTAAGTGTTTTTATCTCCACTTCAGTGAAAATCCAAGACACCGAGATTTAGGGCTTTAACCTCCCAATGACTTTGTAAGTGTTTTTATCTGCACTTAAGTGAAAATCCAAGGCACAGAGATTTTAGATGATCTTCTCAAATTTATACAACCTATTATATTAGAGGTGATATAAAAGCAAGCTATAATTCTCTGTTACCAAAATCAGAGACAGAGCAATAGAGCTGTAGAAACAGGAAGGCAGTAGTTACTACCAAACAGCCTAATCAGGTGAACATCATCTTTTCCATTATGAAGCTGCCATTACTTAGTATATAAAAACAGAGACAGCTCAGACCCTTTGATGGTTCCTCTGATAATGGGCTCTTAAAATGTTGCAGTACAGCTGACTGAAAAGATTGAAGAAGAGAAAGAAAGATAGTGAAATGAGATTTCATCATGGCAAAGATGTTCATCTCTGGAGCATCATTATTAGTATGGTTTTCCTTGCATGCTTGTATGTATGTTTCTTTTAGTTATTAACATTCCTGGGAGAAGCCTTGAACACTGGGCTATGCTATAAACTGCTTGATGTCTTAAAAAAATAATATATGAAAGGACTGGGTTATCAGGAGTCCTATGCATGACAGCTGTACTTTTAACCACTTGGTCTCTTTGTCCATTCCTATTCTTTCTTCAGGGCCTATGTCAAGATGTCACTAGGATCTGGTGAAGCACCCTGACATGTTCTCTGAGGTTACATTGCCTTAAGGAATTTAGGTTACAGAATTGTGGGAGATGAAAATATCTTAGCAAGCGTCTTTGTTAATATCAACCAAGTTTTGATGGAGAATTTTTACTTGAAAGATGTTTCTTGTCAACCATTCAGGAAATATTAATTGAAGAATTAAGTTTGATGCAATAAACATCATAGGTGTTAAGTGTTTAGTGAACTATATATTCCATTGCATTAGCAACCAAGAGGTCATATAGTAAAATACTAACTATATGGAGATATATGTATATATATGTATAGATATATATATGGAGATATATATAGTCATGTAGTAAAATACTAACTATATGGAGATATATATATATATATATATGGAAATATGTAAGTATGTATGTATGCAACCCTACTCTGGCCTTGAAGTCAAAAAGAAATGAGTTTAAGTCCCACTTCTGCCATACTGGCTATGTAATCCTCTCAACACATCCCTTATTTTCTCAATGTTCTAATTAACTGCAGTTTGCAGAGAAGGAACCAACTTGCACCTTGAATAAAGTGTTTCCTTGCCTGAGAGTTCTCTTTGCCAGTGAAATTATAAGTTTCAGTCTTATCCCTATTCACCCAAACTCTGGGAAGGGTGCTGGGTGCCATTGGCTAGGAGTTCTTCATGGTACCAGCTGAAGCTGAATTCACTAGGATTACTAAAGAGATCGAGACAAGGAGTGACTTCAGTATCTGTGAGTGGCTGGCTATAAACAAAGTAGGGTCATAGAAGTCAGAAGTCACCATATTTGTCCATGTGAATATAGAAAAGAAGTCAGAGACAAGAAGCATGTCTTTACAGACGAATGAAGTCATCCATGATGTGAGAGCTGAGTACATACAAGGAAGCAGGTGAAATCTATTGTTTAAGGCCTTCTAAAGGTCAACTCATTATCTACAGATCATGAAAAAGGGTGTGAGTTGAGCAGGGTTTTTCACACTTTGTCATTCTCAGTGCTCTAAGACCCCCTACTGACTGGGATGCCCATGGTATGAAGAACAAGCATCAGCCCACTCATTTTCTTAATAAGCCATAGCCAATGAGCTTGCACCCAAATGTAGAAAGTCTCCACTATCCTCCACTGCCTCTTAAATGAGAAAGAACTGGATGGTAGGGAATATGACTATCTAAAGTCAACAATCATTTATTAAATATTTACTCTATGCAAAATGAATACTTTATCCCATCTACATTTCCTCAATATTATTATCCCCTGCAGCACTTCCAAAGTTTTGGAAGTAAAGCGCATTTTCCCAAATTGATGCCTTAGAAATTACTTCTCCTTCTCCTGCTCTACCAAAGTCTTCAGATACTTTTCCAAAGAAAATACTTGACATATGCCTCGAAGTTATGTCATCTACTAACAAGTATAATGTTTGTTTTAAAGGGGCAGGTAAATGGCGACTATATAGAGAGAGATAAAAAAGAAAGCAAGGAAAGCCATGTGACTTCCCTAATCTCTCTCCAAGAAATATTTTCCTTTGTGGAAACTGATAGCATCACTTCTCAGAGTGAAGCAAGTCTTAGTGAACCCAACTTTTTTCTCTAACTCATTGTCTTCTTGATTCATACCCACCTTAAGCAAGTTGAGGAGATTATGTCATCCAGAGAGGTAATTAAATGCATTTGGCATAATTTTATGGCATATGTAATCCAAATATGTAAACATATATCACACATATAAACATATATGTTGTTTATTGTTGTCCACATGTTTCAGTCATGTCCTATTCTTTGTGACCCCATTTAGGCTTTTCTTGGCAAAGAAACTGGAGTAGTTTGTGTTTCCTTTTCCCACTCATTTTATAGAGGAGAAAACTGAGGCAACAAGGACTAAATGACTTGCCCAGGGTCACACAGTAAGTACCTGAAGCGAGATTTGAACACAGAGAGATGAATTCCTTACTTCAGGTCTGCTTCTCCAACCACTGTGCCATCTAGCTATCCACATAAGTTAAGTACAATTATATCATGTGTAAATATTTTTTAATAAGTTTTTTTTAAAAAAAGAAGTTTCCTAAAAAGTAGGAAATATTGTTCTAATCATTAAACTCTCATCAGCTCAAAGTGTAGCCGTGATATTCTAATAACTGACGTGGTTAGATGACTAGCTGACTAGTATTGTACATTAACAAAGAAAATGAGAGAGTACACAAAGCTGAAGGCAAAATCTGCCTGATATTAAAAAAAAAAAAAAAAACAGGTATCAGACCCTGGTCATATAAACAGGAAAATCTCAAGAACAGTGATTTTCTAATCTATGTTCCCAGTTTTCTAAGTAGACAATATCTTTTTAGTTCCAGTGACATTAGTAGTGATGCTAGATCTCTAAGAATCTTCTTTGTAACTAGTTCAGTAAAAAGTAAGTGATGTCTCTTATTGCTGACATGGCAGTGTGTATGTGAGTATGCATGTGGGTGTATGTGTATGTACACACTTAAGTCCATTTATTTAAACCAGCTCATATTAGCTAAAAAACTGAAAAAAAAAATCTGACAAAACTTTTTGCTGAGGAGTGAGAAGCTGATAATTGCTTACCCTAAAAAGAAGGGGACAGATACTGTGCGAGAAAGAAAAAAGACATAGGACAATTCTTCTTCTCCCCCACCTGGCCACCCCCCAGCCCTGTTTGAGATTGTCTTCTGCTAAGGCAGAGCACAATAACATGTGACTTAGTAAAGTAACCCTTCACATACATGGAGATTCATAACAGTAATGACTTGGTGATGTTCACATCTAGTTAACGTGCCCTCTTTTGGAGCCTGTGAAAGCCTGTGCCAAAGGTAATTAAAGAATGGTTCGAGTGGCATTCTGTACGGCTTTGAATAGATCCGTGGGAAATAAATTGCTCATTTCTTCATTACCTTAGTAATATATTAGAAGTGACATTAGATTTTTTTTAAACCTCATCTTTCTAGTCCACTAGACAAATAAGAGCATTCACATTTGTCAACTCATGGTTGCACAATTGTTAGGAGTATTTTTCTTGGTATAATGGCTTTAGGGGACCATCCCTAGATTTGGGAAACTTTTCACAAATCCAGTTTCTACCCAAATGAAAGGCTGTGTGTCATATGAAAAACTTATAAAGGAAGGAAGGAAGAAGGGAGGGAAGTAAGGAAACAATGTCTTATGATGGAACTTGAGTCAGATACAGAGAATGGAAATGTTATCAAAATGGTATCAAAAGACATTATTTTTTTAAAGTGTGATTTGTTCGGGCTAATCCATTTCCCAAAGCGAAGCTTCAATGAGAACCACATCTACCGGGTCACAAACTTGGTAGATATCTGCCAGAGAAAAATGTTTTGCTTTGCTTGCCTGTTTGCTTGTTTTGTTATCAGTTCGATCCCCAGGGAACTTGTGTTCTGTAATAATTCAGAGAATGAAGCCATTTGTGTTGGCATAAGTTTCACTGTACAAATTCTTACCTATTAAATCTGTGTCATATTCTCATTCAAATGTATATTATGATACCATAAAAAATGTATTTTCCCTTGATATTTATCTCTCCTGCATCATTTCTCACTACCTCTATAGAATTTCTAGGAAGAGGTGATTGTCTAGGGTTTGTTTGCTAATTGTCTTTAGAAGTAAAGTTTGAATGACTAGCAGCAATTTGAAATGATTGGATTTCTTTCTTTTGGATAAAGAAACAAAGTTAAACACGTACCTTCATTTTTCCTTTGATGATTTCATGGTTGGTACAGATGAGAGACCCATGTGGTTTCAAGTTCCAAAATGATATCACTAAGAACTGAAATAATGACATTATATTTTTAATAACTAAAATAAATAATCACATTTGTTATATTATCAATATAATAATAGTAACTAATAATAATAGCTGACATTTATGTAGTGCGTTATGGTTTGCAAAGTGACACATAAAGAGAGCTATGGATGGATAGATGGATGGATGGATGGATGGATAGATGGGTGCAACAAACAGCACTTTTCAGATTAGGGAATTAATTTATGAGTTCAGTCACTTGCCTAGGGGTTTCACAAAGAGGAAGTCTCTAATATTTGAGTTTAGATCTTTCTATTTCAAAATGCAGCCCTTTTTCTACTTTGCCATCATGCTACCCCGCTGTGTTGGAAGCATCGTGATGGGCGAGACTACTTTGGTTTGGGATCTATATCATCTGGGATTAGCATAGCATCTTGCTTATTTTCTGGGAATGGGCTGCACCAGATTTGTGATTTAATTGGTATGGCAGCTTCCAATGATTCAGTTCCTACCAGTGGATTACAGACTACACTGTGACTTAGTCTTAGGAAGTATCCTGGAGCAATATGATGTTTCAGTAAGTTATCAGTGGTTACAGAGACAGTGTGTATCATAGGCAGAGCTCCAATATGCCCAGGTCTCCTTGACTCTGCCGCTATCTCTGTATCCACCAAGTCATACTTCTTTTCTAAATATTGGTTAAATTGAATTGATATAATGAATTGACCTGAATGGTATTTAAATTCATTTCCCAACTACCAAGGAAAAGAAACTAAGAAGGATCTCCTAGAATATTAGCAGGAGGAAGGTCTTAGGTAAGTGAATGCCAACCCCTGTTCTGTCTCTATCTCAAGGGTTGACAAAATGCTCCAAAAAACTTTAATTTTTTTAAATACATGCTATTTAGCATTTTTCAGAAGAGGTAAAAATGAGATAATGGAAACTTTTGAAATTTATAGATGTTTTAATTCTAAAGAGCCACTGTCTTCTGTCAAAGGATTTTATTTACATAAAATGCAGGTACCTCACTGGTCTATCAAAAGGAAGGAGCAGCTGCCCTACAGACCATAGTGAGAACCTTTGCACAGTTTATGCTGATGCGACTTTCTTTGCTGCTTCTGCTGCTTCCCTCAAATTGCACACTCAGCACTTTCTCACATGAATAGTTAATGCTGTTGGGCATATTTTCAGCATGGTTAGATTACTCTTTAGAGAAATTAGGCCTTTGTCTAGTTAGCTTGTGGGCTAACCTGCTCTTCACTGAACTATTCCAAGGGCAAGAGGGATGGTCAGGAAGCCTCAGAACTCCTACTTCGTGGCCTGGCAGCATGGGAATTTGCCTAGTGTATGCCTGATTCTTCAGCAGACAAATCAGAGAGATCATTGCAAACCACACTGAAAGGTAGAAAATCCTTAGGTATCATTTTACCATTTACATCATTACTGTTAGTAACTGAAAAGTAGCATAAAGATATGGTCATGTATGTGTACACATATGTGCAAATGTATTTTCAAAATTTTAATCAATTGGTCATCAAGGGGAAAAGATGGGAAGAGGAGGTGGAGGGCAGAATATGAAGCTTACTTTAGAGAGACTGGAGCTGGGGAAGGAGATATGATGGTTTTGGCTGGGGCCATGGTAGATTGGCATAGTGACTAGAAGAGAAGAAGCAGTGTTTTCTTCAAGGATCAGTGATTCCTGGTGGATACAATGAAATCAAAGTTTTCAAGTGGGGAAAGAATAGAGGAGGAAATACATATGTGTGTGTGTTTTATAATATATATTATATGTATACATAATGTGTATACCTGAATACACACATATGATACCTAAACATAGTCGTGTAGTCCTTGTGTCAGAGACTGTCATGCACGAAGGAGACTCATAAATTTGAGGAGAGGAGGGCCTATCTCACTTTTCTAGGTTCATTATACTGTGTATCACTAGTTATAAACATATTTAGGCAATTTTATGAAGCAAAAGAAATTATTGAAATTATGAGGATAAGATAATTACTTAGTTGAGCATACAGAACCTTGGTTACATCTGTTAATTCCTATAATCTCTTAGTGTACATGCTGAGTGTATCACTTATATAGTTCAAAACAGGAAGATTCATCCTTACATTCCAAAAGTCTTGGCTTCATCTGTGGATTTCTTCTGGTTGATCAAGAGGGTAGGAAAGAGAAAAGGAAAGGGGAGGATTTTTTAAAAAAAACTGTTTGTGTTCCAGCACAGCTGAAATTCTAGTGCCTAGAGCAAATCCATTTGGGTGGGAAGAAAAAAGTGGGCCCTCAGAGCATATTCTACCCTAGTGGGTAGTGTTATATCCATGATTGAAGCTCATTCTCCACAATCATTAACAACTCCCAAAATTTGACATACCTCCCCTTCCCCACTTCTTGTGGGGAAAACTGATAGAATGGAAGGATAATTTACTCACTTGCAGGGCAGGACCACATGGGAGGCCAAGTGCCAGGTTATCACAAAGTATCAAAATGGATAAGCATTCTCTCCATATAGGCACCTCATGCCTTAGTCACCTTGTCTTATTTGCAAATTTTCTTCCTGCCTTGTTAACAGGGCCATTCATTTGGCTTCCCCTGTCCATCCTCAACCCCACTCCCAACCATCAGCATTCAACAACAGATGAATATAAGCTGTGGGTGTATATAGATCTAGGAATTATTGAGATTAATGAGTGTTTGATCCAGGTTGTTTCCTTTTGTTTTCTATAGCCTTTCAATAAATGTAGTCCAATAGTACAAATGGTGTGTTTGTTCATCAGAAGCCAGGCTCAGAGTACAGGATGGTACCATGCATAAATTGGTTTGGGGCAGACCCTACGCATGAGAGGAGGTGATGTTGGAAGAATTGCATCTTTTTCTTTATCTGGTCACTGAAATATGCTACAGCTACGTATGTGCCGGAGCCAGCTCATACCAGCTAACTGGAGCTGATTGTTTTCTTTTCAATGCAATCGTTTATGCCTTAGAAACTGGGAAATACTGCAAATTGGGACTTAATTTATTGTTTTATTGATTATCTAGAATTAAGAGAGTAAGTGCTAAGATAGAGAAAAATTTAAGAAGCAGATTAAACTTTAAGTTTATTGTGTCATGTGTACATTTTTTTTTTCTGCAGGGGTGTTTGTTAAACATTTGCCAATATACTCATTCATACCACATTAGCACCCCTACCTAATTTTTTGAGTGCATAAGTGCCAGCAACTGTTGAATCGGAGGTGTGGTGGTGATAGAAAAGAAAGAGATAACAGCAGTAGGGGCTAGACGAGCCTGTACAATCTGTACATGACTGGTTTATTGATCTGAGGGTCAAGATTTATATACTCTCTTAAACAAGCAAGCAGGGTTATTCCCATGAGAACATCTTTAGCTTACATCTTTTATTTCCTTATCTTAGTTCCTTCTGCGTAACAACCTCGGGGTGCACAATCAGGGTCAGGACAATTTCATCCTTGTTTATCAGGAGAGGAATGGTGAGCCAATCCTGAGAACGTCAGCCTTTACGTTAGCACAAGTCTCAAGTACCTCGCATTCCAGACTCCATCAGTACTGGCCCTCTACACATAAACCTATCCCCTTTGCCACCATTTCCATATTTCTACCTCGTAATGAATCCTTCCCCAGGTCGTCCTATCATTAGGAAGCAGGGTTGGCATGGACACTAAAGGCCACTAGTATTATACAATAACAGCTCAGAAAGGGAAAAGTAGAATAGGGACATCATGAACGTTAAAAACAAGTCCTTTTGAATAAATAACACTGAATGAAAAATAAATGTGTAAAATATATTTAGCATCTAACCTCAACCATGTCATCAGTATTGTAATCTTTATCATCGTCATTATCAACAAGCATTCATCAGGTAGCTAGTATGTACCAAATGTTGTTCAATACTTTGTGTCCACATTTGTGGTTTTCCTGGGAAAGATACAGGCATGGTTTGCCATTTCCTTCTCCTCTCGTTTTATAGATGAGGAAACTGAGACAAATAGGATCAAGTGACTTGCCCAGGGTCACACAGCTAGGATGTGTCTGAGGCCAGGTTTGAGCTCAGGAAAATGAGTCTTCTTGAATTCAGACCTGTCACTTTGTGTAGTATGGTGCCACCTAACTGGTCATTATGTACCAGACACTGTGTTAATCCTTGGAAATGCAAAGTAAGGCATTTCTTGTTACTGAACAGAGAATATCCATCCAAAGAGTGTTTTCCCTTTCTTTCACTTTCACCCTGCTTTCACATTTTTTAGATTTTGAAACAGCACTTCAGATTGTAGTAGATGCTGCAGGCTTTTTGTCATGATCTGAATTTTTTATGTTACCTTGGATAGTCCTGTCTTTGCGCTCCATGATTCTTATCCTTGGCATTAACTCATCTCTGTGAACAAATACCTATCTCTCCATACATGCTGTGTTAGTCTTAGGGCACAGGAAAAAAATACAGTCAAAAAAGTAATCTTGAAAAATTGAGCTAGTTTGTGATCAGATGGTTTGTAATGTGAAACAGAATTTGGCTTGCTTTCAAAAATTAAATTGATGTCAATAATAGCTAACATTATTATAGTGTTTACTATGGATCAGGTAAAAAGAATACAGAGGTATTCTCTTTGTCTTCTATTCTTAGTACTTCTGGGGGAGGAGGCAGATGGGAGAGTAGCAAAACCTAAAGTAAAACCATAGGATTCTAAATCTCACAACTACAAGTATCCCATTGAAGTCTAATTCATAGCTGAATATGAAACCCATCTACTTTAGTAAGAAATTCAGCCAGCCACTTCTTGAAGACCTTGAATCATAAGAAAATCATCACATTCTCTTGTGATATTACTTATTCTACTTTTGGACAGCTCTAATTGTTAGGTAGTTTTTCACCACATCAAAGCTAGATCTCCCTCTGTGGGATTTCTATCCCCTTGATCCTAATTATTCCCTTTGATTTCCGGTCAAAACCAGTCAGTGAGTGAATAAATATAGGGTAATCCCTGAGGGTAGGCAGTAGGAACTTGGGAACTAGATATGAAAGTTGAAGGGAGTTGGGGAAATTAAGATATTAAGAGGTACAAGTGATGAAGAAAAGCATCATAGGCATGCAGCCCATCTAATGCAATGGGAAACACATGGGAAATGGACTGTCCTATGAAAGAAAGAATGAGTGGTTCAATGTAACTGAATTGTAAGAGTGTGAAAGGGAAGAAAGTGTATGAAAACTGGAAAGGTAGGAAAGGGCCATGTGATGAAAAGCTCTAAACGTCAAACCCTGGAGTTTATTGAGTGGAGGTGGAGCTCATTGGCAGTTACATATTTTCAAAAAATTACTTTAGTAGTTGAGTTTGTTGACTGATTAAAGTGAGAAGAGATTTGTGGTAGGGAAACTATTTAGAAGACTATTGAAATAGTCTGGGGGAGATGATGAAGGCCTGAACTATGGTGGTAGCTATTTGAGTAAAGAGGAGGTAAATACAAAAACTGTTATGAAGGTAGGAACTTTTTTAAATGGAAGCTCGTTCAATAGGTAGAGGAAGAGTGCGGAGTCAAAGATAACACTGAGTCTGCAAGCCTGGATTACTTTGAAAATGGTGGTGTTCTTGATGGTAGTAGGAAGGTTTGGGAAGACAGAGGAGTTTGGGTAATAGGGCAGTGAATATAATGAGTTATATCTTAAGCATGTTTAGTTTTAGGTGCTTATGGAACATCTAATTCAAGAAGTCCAAAAGGCAGTTAGTGATAATACTGAAGGTCAAGAAAAGACTAGGGCTCCATATATGAATCTGGGAATTATTTGCATACATCTGAGCATTGGATCCTTTGAAGCAGATGAGATCGCTAAGTGAAATAGTATGTTGTGGAAAGAGAAGAGGGCTTAGGACAGAGCCTTGAAACACAACAATCTTTAGTGGGCATGACATGGGTGGAGAACCAAAAGAGATTGAGGAGCCATCAGATAGTAGGAGGAGAACTGGGAAAAAGAAGTTTCATGGCAACTTAGGGTGGAGAGAATTTGAGGGCAAAAGGTGATCAGTATTGTTAATGGCTGGGGAAAAGTTACGAAAGTCAAAGATTGAAAAAAGCCCTTTCAGTTCAGGAGCAGAGAGGTCTCTGGAAACCTTGGGGAAAATAGTTACATTTGAATGAATGGAATCTCTCTCTCAGCTATCAGCTTCAAAACATAGAAGGACATAGCAGGATCACAGAGTCGTGTATCCCCAGAATCTACCTAGTCCAACCTCCCTCATTTTACAGGTAATGATGCTGAGACCCTTGGAAGTGAAGTGACTTGGCTGAGGGTCAAACAGGTGGTGTCAGAGGTATAATTTGAAGCTAAGTTCACACCCTGAATAGAGCTGTAAGGTGTTCCCTACATTTCTTCTTCAGGCTAAATGCAAAGTATATTCTCCAGTGTCTTCAAATGCTCTTTGTTAAAATCAGAGAATGTTGGAGTGGGAAGGGACTTAATTCAGTCAGTCACTAAACATTTTTTAAGTACCTGCTATGTGTCAGACACTGTGCTAAGCACTAAATAGCTTAGAAATCATCTCACAAAAACCCTGGACTTGACATCAGAATCACTGTCTTCAATTCCTGGTTTGGCAGTTTTTTGTCTATAAGACTTTGGACTAGTCCCTGGGTTTTAACTTTCTCTTCTATAAAACATTATTGGGCCGGATGACTTTAAAGTCCCTAACAGCTATAAATCCTATCAGTGATCCTAAGAGATGAGAAAAACCTGAGATTTATATCTAGCTTTTTCTGATTCCAAGTCCATTGTTCTTTATACCTTGACAGAGAGGGCTATCAGACCAACGAAGGCTGTATTTTCTTTTTCATTCTGAACTTAATAATAATTAACAAGTACACATTACAATATATTAGAACAAAAGGAATTGTATAGGAAACCACAAACTTTCTTGCATAGTGTTTTTTTTTTTAATTTATGTTCGGTTGAGTAGGAAAGCAATGAAATTGCTGTGTTTGAATCATTTTCCAATCTGTTATGTACTGTATAGTATTTTCATGTTTCATTGATGTTCTTTCTCCATTAGAGAGCATCTCAGTGCCTTTCACTAACTCACTCTCTCTATTCCCCACAAATAGAAGTCCTCTTAACAAATAGAAGTACAGTCAAGAAAAGGAAATCAACATATCAACCATATCTAAAAATGCATACTCCATTGTGTACCTCTAATTTATCGTCTCTGTTAAGAAATGGAAAGCTTGCTTCTCGTTAGTCTTCTGAAATCAAGACTGGTTGCTGTGTTGATCAGAGTTCTGAATTCTTTCAATGTGGGGTTAGGTATTTTTTTTTTACATTATTGTGGTTTTCGTGTAAATTATTCTCCTAGTTGTACTCATTCACTCTACAATTCATATGTCTTTCCTAGTTTTCTCTGAATTCTATTTGTCATTTTCTATGGTGCAGAGATAGTCATATCCATATACCATAATTTTTACAGTTATTCACCAATTGATGATCACCTGCATGATTTTCATTTGCTTGCTACAACAAAATACTGTTGCTAGAAATATTCTTATATGTATAATCAGCAACCAGTACTCAATGAATGAATGAACAAATGAACATAAAGTTATCAAGAAATAGTATCAATATCATAGGACATTGGAAAAAGCAAAGAGTTTTGAGTCACAGACTATAATATTGAATCCCAGTTCTGTTCTTTCCTACCTGTGTGCCCTTCATTAGGTTACTTAGCCTCTAAGAATCTCAATTTTTTAATCTGTAAAATGGCTAGATGCCCTCTGAGGTTTTAATTACTGTTTTAAATCTTCGGTACTTGTGATATATCTTCACAATTGACCCTGGCCTAGTTAGAAGCAATCTCAGAAGAGAAATTGACAAAGCACATACTATTAGTTTACACGAAAAATGCCCGAATGAAAGTCATATACATAAGTCTAAATCAAAGTAGCTCCTAGAGTATGCGACTGTAATCCTATTTGATCATAATGGAAAAAGCATCAGACCTGGAGTAAAAAGATCTGAGTTTAAATCTCTGCTCTTTTACTTTATAGTATTTGTCTGTCTCTCCCACCTCCATCTCTCTGTTTCTCTCTGTCTCTGTCTCTGTCTCTGTCTCTGTCTCTCTCTCTCTCTCTCCCTCCCTCCCTCCCTCCCTCCCTCCCCCCCTCTCTCTCTTTCTCTCTCTCACACACACACACACACACACGCACACACTAGATATGCATGTATATTAGTAATAATAAATATAGCTAACATTTGTATAGTTCATTGTTTATTAAGTCCTTTACAGATAATATCTCATTTTGCCCTCACAACCCTGGGAGTTAGGTGTTTTTATTATTTCTATTTTATAAATGAAAAAACTGAGGCAGACAGAAATTATGTGATCTGCCTAGGGTCCCACAGCTGGTAAGTGTCTCAGGCTAAATTTGCACTCAAGTCTTCCTGACTCCAGACCCAGCACTCGATCCACTCCACCACATAGTATACAGCTATTGTCTATATTTCTATGTTTTTCCCTCATTAAAACTTGAGTTTCTTGATGATAGGAATTGTTTTTGTCTTTTTGTATCTCTAGAACTTTGCACATTGCCCAGCACATATCTTTAATAAATGCCTAATAATTAACTGATCTCTCCTATGAGTACCTCTCTTACAAGTGAAATACATATTTGGATGTCACAAAGGATAGCTCAATACAAAATTATTGAAATTCAAGTTTTGTGCTCTTTATTGGGAACCATCTGTGAAACTATGGTCTACCAGAGGCATAGCTATGTGAGGTTGCTTGTTAGCATAGAGAAGAAAAATAATTGTTTTGCTTAGCCTTTCTTTGCTGTGAGAGATCAAGAAATTAAGCCAACTAATCCACTTCTCTGGATTGAACTTAACAGAATCTAAGTATCTCCAATTATCAACAGCTTAATAAAGTCACTAAATCTTCATTAAATGAATTCTTTCATGAAATCACATTGAAATAAGAATTACATAATGATCTGCTGAACCTGGTGCCATGACCTGCTGTGACTGGTGAATGGAATGTACTGTACAATCAAATTCCATGACTTTTAACACTTAGAAAGAGCCTGAGCCTTGCAAGTCACGAGTTATGTGTTCTGCTGTTAGGTGTATTCATATGGTCTCTTTTTTTTTAATCCAAATCAAATTGGTATGAAAAGCATATGCCAAAACAAGAATGTAATTTAAAACTTCTTAAATGTTGTCCTACTTTGAGTCCACTAACATCTACTGTCTACACCCTGAGAATATTGATTCTATGTTTCTATATTCAGTTATTAGAATATTCTATTAGAATAAATAATTCTATATTATGAATTCTATATATTCTATTACCACAAGACACTACAACAGAAACAAAGCATTTTCTGAGTTTCAAGTTAAATGGGGAAGGAAGACTTGGAGTTGGAAGGTATCTAGTCTCACATCCTCATATTACAGAAGAAAAAAATGAGTCTTAGAGTGGTGAAATAGCTTACCCAGAGTCACTTGGGCATATGAAGTGGCAGAGCTAGCATTCAAACCCAATGCCCTTATCCACACCCAGGACTTCTTGTACTAGACTGCCTATTGTTTGTTAGTGTGAGGTAGGCCAGTGCATCATGATGGTAATCATTTCTTTTTGTTGCTCAGTCTTTTCCAGTTAGGTCTGACCCTGCATGCCCCAATTTGGGGTTTTCTTGGCAAAGATACTAGAGTGGTTTCCCATTTCCTTCTCCAGCTCATTTTACAGATGAGGAAACTGAGATAAATAGATTTGAATGTGTTATCAAACAAAGGTCACACAGCAAGGAAGTATCTGGGACTGGATTTGAGCTCATGAAGATGAGTTTTCCTGTTTCTAAGCCCAGTTCTCTATCCACTATGCCATTTCACTACCTAATGATTACTTATAATTATTGTGTTTGGGAGACTCCGAAGGAAAGTGTGAGAGAGAAGAGGTATTAGACTGACTTTCAAACTGAAGGTCTAAAGAGCTGTTGTGCTGACTTCATTGTTACATGCTTGTGAAAGATGGACAGTCTACCAAGGCCACGCCAGCAAACTGAATCGCTTCCAGTTGAACTATCTTAGGAAGATTCTAAACATCATGTGGCAGGATAAGGTACCAGACACTGAGATCCTTATTTGAACTAAACTGCCAAGCATTCAAACTATGCTGCAGAGAGCTCAACTCCCAGGGTAGGCCATGTTGTTCAAATGCAAAATGTACACTTGCCAAAAAGACTATTTTATGGAGAACTCAGATGGGGCAGGCGATCACAGGGTGGTCAGAAGAGGTGATACAAGGACCTTCTCAAGGTCTTCTCAAGAACTTTGGAACTGATTGTGTGACGTAGGAGATGCTGGCACAGGATCTCAGCATGGCATGGCCACATCAGAGAAGGTGCTGTGTTCTACGAGCAAAGCAGAATTGAAACAGCTCAAAGGAAATGTGAGATGTGAAAAGTTAGAGTATCCACCCCAAATGTGCACACAAACTATCTGTGCTCAATCTGTGGCAGAGCATTCTGAGCTCATATTCATCTGATCAGTTACAATCAGATACGTTGAAACTTGACTTTATCGTAATGTTCTCATTTTGGTGTTCTTCAAGAATGAAGGACAACAGCCGACTTATAATTATGCAATAGTTTTCTTAAGAAATTTGGTATTCTGAATAAATTGTCCATCCTTACCACATCTCTGGGCTGTGGAAAGAAGACAGGTGATTCTTTGCCCAGTTTGCACGTTGGAAAATTGAGTCACTTGATTGTTTTTTCTCAAATATCAGTGGTCAATATATTATGGATGGTAGTCCCATTTTCTTAATCTACTCAAACAATGTAAATCACATAGGACATGCGGTCTAAGGCTAGATTGTCAGAATTAACATATTCTTTTTATAACTGAATATTCCGTGTGTCTCTGCTTGGTAGTCTCTGCTTCGCATCGCCTTAACTTCATCTTTGCCTGTAATGAAACGCTGTGCTTACTTGTTGTCTAATGTAGTGTTTCAGATAAGTGCAAGACTTTGGCCAATAAGCTGGACGATGCAGTTCGCTAATTTCTTCTCTCTTCTGCATAGGATTTAACCATTTAACTTTGTCAAAATTGTATAAATATCACCTCAAAGTACAGTCCTTCCCCACGATGACCTCCATTAGGGGAGTTTGCTTTAAAATGTTTTATAAATATAGAAAATATAGAGTTTTTTCAGAAAGAAAGAAATTCTAGAGGAAAAGCAGCATTTAAAATCATCCCGAGGAACAAAAGTTCTAGTTTTTAAATGCTCTTTTGGATTATGCTGAGTTAAAGTATTTTTCAAAAGATGAAATATTTTGCATCAGCTTATCTCCTCTAAAGAGCTTGGGGAAAATGGGCAAAGAGGAGGTGTGAGGTGGAATTTAAATTAGGTGGAAAAGACTAATTGACCTATAATTATATTTTTTAACAAATGGGTATATTTAAATAATAACATGAAATGACAGTAAGAAATGGGAGCCACTTGCCCCCCCCCAAAGAGTATTTATGAGCCAGAGGTTTTTTTTCCCTTGTGTCATTAAATATTCAAAGGTGTTACCATTCAAGAAATTCCACCAACTCTGCAGAGTTTCAGATGCATAAAACCATAGCTAGATGACAGGAGATACTTTTTTTACTTGTCCTTTATGAACATGTGACATGTAAACAAAAATCTGTTTGTGTGAACTGAGCATTAAGAATATATGGTAATGAAAAACTCATAGATCATGTTTGTAAGACCACAAAATACTTTGTCCTCTCAGTCAAAACCAAATATATTTAAACAGTTATTCTGACATCATGACGTCCTAAGAAGAAAACAGGGAAAACAGTTAATTAACAGATTTATTTTTCTTTTCTTCTAGTGGTATTGGCTTTATGTAGATCTTGACATGTGACTGGGACAAAATAGAGCTAAGACTGAGTCAAAAGATGATTTAAATAAACTACTTACATTGAAACAATCTATAAGATGCTATGACTTAAATTCAAGATTAATAGTTCCTTTTTGTGAAAACCAGGAAAGCATCTCAGTTTCAGAGTTGCAAAGGGCCCCAAAAGTCACCTAGGCCAACCTCCCCATTTTACAGATAAGGGACCTGAGGCTTAAGTAGGCTGAGTGACTGACTTAAGACTAAGTGGACTTAGAAGTTTACATCGCAACTCTAATACTTTTAATACATTTGAGATTCTGGGAAGCCATTTTCCTTCCTCTAAGCCTTAGTTCCCTCCTCTATATCATGGGAATGATGATACTGTATTAAAACAAAGATTTATTAGCCTGGATTGAATCTCAGTGTTATCTAGGGAAGATATAGGTCTTGGGAAACCTGAATTGTCAGTTAAGATAATGAATTAAAAGCCAGATTGGCCTTATAATTTTGCCCTAATTATTTCTGAATAGCTGCCATTTGTTTTTAAGTTTAGCAAAGTTTCTGATTCTGTTCTGAATAATTTATATTCATTCATAAGCTGGGTAAACGTGATCTAGACCAGGAGTCAACAGTATATCGCAGAGTCATCATGACAGTAGCATCATGAGTAGTCTTTCCCATCCACTAATATCACACAGGTACTATCATTTCCACAGTTCTCTGTTGCCACTTTACTCATAATAACCCAATAAGATAGGAAGCATAATATTATTACCATTCTCATTTTGCAAATGGGAAAACAGCCTCAGAATAGCACAGCAATTTGCTCAAGATCAAACAACTAGAAAGTCTCAGAGTTGTGATCCACACTCAGATTTAACACTTGTGGATATTTCCACTGCACTGTACTTTGCAAAAAATTCTACTGCTCATTGTTGCATTCTTCTCTAGTTCTGTTGATGTTAAAAAAGATCATGGTATAATTTACTCTGAAAACCTACCTTCCACAATCTATCCATCTATATCACTGATCTCTTTAGCTGAGAGAAATCTTAAGGGGAATCAAATGTATTTTAACCTCCGATGGTGATTGGGGCAACAAATGAAATAGATCACATACTAGACTTCAAGTCATGAAAATCAAGGTTTTAGATCCTGTCTCGGGCATTGAGTAACTGCGTGACCCTAGACTAGTTGATGCCTCTGGGGTTCTGTTTCGTCATCTCTAAAATGAAAAAGTTGAACTGGATGGCCTTTCAAGTCCCTTCCATGTCTAAATCTGTGGGGTTTATTGAGGAATGTATATGTAGCAAAACTGTTCACCACCCCCTCAAAAATATGGGAATAAGGCAAGGTCTAAGGGATTTACTTAGTGTATACAAATTACATCTGTCTTTTAGTTATCTGACAGCCCTGAAATAAAATTGTAAAGTGATTGAAATTTGTCTTGGAAACTTCAGATGCCAAATTATGCCAATTCTTTTCACTTTGTCCCCTCTCAGCAGTTGTCTGTCCATCTTCCTTTCTGTCACAGGAACCCAGCAGAATGTAATGGTGGGGGAGAGGGCATGGAACCAGGATATCTAAGTTTTGTTGGGTTTCTGATACTTAATTACTGTATGAAGCTGAGGCAAGTCATGTCCGCCTTTTACAGATAAGGAAACTGAGAAGGGAGGTGACCTGCCCAAGATCTCACAGCTAATAGGTGACTGAAGCCCAATGCAAATCAAAGCCTTCTAACTACAAGTCTGGTGTTCTTTCCCCCTGGATATAATTATCCCCTACACTAAACTGGTAACATGGATGATCAAAATACTGTTTTGTGACTGTGAATAAGTGTTAAGTATGGCAGCAAATTGCTGCATATTTAAGCTTAGGAAAAAGTTCTATTTGTAATTGTTTAGACATAGTCATGTCTGAAGGAGAAGGATGATGGGAGGAGTGGAGTAAATGACCTATCTAGTTCCTTCCTATGAATCTATTGTATAACTTCTTTACTTCTCTATTAGTTTTATCCTGATTCTGTATATTTAGCTGTCACACAACTCTTTTGTACATGACAGGATGACTTACTTATATATTCTAATACTAAAAAGCTTAGAACAGGACCTAGAAACATTATCTTGAGATACGAATGTATTTGTGGAACCAAGCTGACAACTCAAGGACACACGTTTTTGAGTACTTCCTCTATTTGTTTCATGTTTTCAAAACATTGCAATCAGAATCATGAAATGTTTGTGATGGAATGGACATGAAGGACCACCCAATTCCAACTTCCTAATTTGATGGATGGGAAATTTATTTAATGTGTAAGAGGGTAAAGGGTTTAAAGGGAGAAAGTGTCAGAGCATCATTCAGCTGGATAATGTAGAGGTGTAGTTGCATATTTGTATTCTATTGCATTCTTACCCATTTTTGCTCTTCTTTATGGCCATTGAGGGGTAAAAGTGGTGATCAATCTAAAAATATTTTAAAACTTTTATCAATAATTTGTTTTTTACATCATAGACTTTTCAGTTACACTTTCTCTACTGTAGAACTCTCCCTTCTAACAACAACAAAAAAAAAAAAAAAACAGGCACAACTAATTGTTGTAGTCCTCTCCCTGGGAGGAGAAAAAAGGGGAGAATGTTAGTATTTGGTGGAGATATATAATAGATAGTAATGATACATAGTAGGTGGTAGAGATACATTGTAGCTGGTGAAGAGTTTGGTAAAGATACATAATAGTTGTCAAAGATATATAGTTTGTAGAGATAAAATACACAGTTGGTAGAGCTACTGAGAGACAGAGGTGTGTGTGTGTGTGTGTGTGTGTGTGTGTGTGTGTGTGTGTGTGTAATATTTTGCCTACACATTATGAAGGAGAATGGTATAGAGGGAAAAGCACTCAACTTGACACCAGAAAGCCTGACATATTAGCTGTGTGACAGAGCAACTCGTTAGGTGAGTCCTGGTAGCAACATATCAAATTAAAATGATAATATTAATTGTACTATCTACCTCCATAGAGTAGTTATGAAGAAAATTCTTTTTAAATTCTAAAGTGTTATTTATTATCATAACTTCAGTTTATCCCTTGTCCCAATAAATTATCACTAGTCATTTATGTCACATGCAGTCTATTGTCTAAATCTATCACATGAATGTGTATCTGTTTATGTATACGTGTGTATGTGTGTATCCTGCATCGTTCATATACACTAGTTTGATATTAGAATCAGCTAAAATAGTTGTCATTTCTTTTTAATGTATGGTACAATTTTACATCTATTCTTCATAATTCAGTATTATTATTCGTTGAATTCTATTCTGTCCCAACCCTTTAGTTTTACAGATGAAAAAGCTAAGGTCAAGAGAGGTAAAGAAACTGGACCACACACTGCTAGTGTCAGACCTGGGACTAAATTCTTTGTCATCTCATTCCTGATCCAAATTTTTTTTTTCTGATTCTGTACGGCGGAGATGTCATACATATGGCCCACACACGTCATATTGCCTGTATCACTTCCAAATGTAACCCAAACCAGATTAAAATGTTCCTATTGGACTTAAATGTGTTGATGTATTAATAAAAATGAAATATATAAACACACTCAGTTGTATAGCTCAGTATGTGGCCCACAGAGATCTTTACGTATGGTTTAATGGGTCTATTTCTATTTGAGTTTGACACTACTTCTGTACAGTATAATCAAGTGACAGTCAAATCAATCTAGGTAAAAAGTTTTGAAAGTATTTTTTGGTGTTTCTTGTAAACTTTTCTGGCAGAAAAGAGTAAACTCTTCTAGTAGTACTCTCTGCTAAAAGGTTGGGATTTTATTTTTTCCTTTTCTTCTTAGTAGCACAATAATTGGATTAGGAAAATTGACTTGATCATACAAAGGTAGAGCCACCGTGCTGTTGGCCCAAGACCATTCCCTCCATAACCTGAATGTCCATGTAGCTGAAAGTTAGGTGAAGAAAGATTCTGGCAGAGTGAGGATGCATTTAGTAGAATATTACAGCACTGTAAGGAATGATGAGAGGGAATTACTCAGAGATTCTCTGTGTGATTGCCAGCTGTGTGATTTTTGTGGCCTCTACTTTGCTCATGTTCCTCTGACAGGAAAGGGCTTGTTACATTAAAAACAACAACAACACAGCTTTAAGCACGCATTAGCCTCTCCTTTTCTTCATCTTAGTAACCAGGAAAAAATATTTTCCTATAGCTGCTGACTTCTTGGTTACAGATGAAAAAACTAAGGTCAAGAGAGGTAAAGAAACTGGACCACAGTTCTCATAGAATGTATATAGTTATTAAAATTTTGTGCCACTATTTTTTCTCTAAAGCATGGTTTTCATGTTCACGTATGTGGCAAAAGTTAAGCACTTTTGCCATAAGACTTGATGAAAAAATAATGAGGCAGTAACATAACAACTCTGTACTTTTTTTTTTCAGCTGTGGCTTGTCATTTTAGAGCTGTTCACTTTAATGGCTAACCACCAAGCTATAGCTAACATCTGCTTTGAAGAACAATTAGCAAATTCAGTAACTGAAATTTATTCTCAGGGGTAATTGATGGCCTATCTACAGAGCTCTGCCTTACTTACTTAAAAGTGTTTGCTCAGCCTGTTCCTCTAGGATGACATATAAATCCACGAAATGATGAAAAAATTTTCCCAAAGGTTCCATAAGTGAAGTACAAGCTTTTGTTTATACAAAAGTTAATCTTAGGAGTAGTGGTTAGTAAGTACAAGCACATTCTGTGAATTTCAGAACATTCTTTACTTACCATAATTGCTGGGGACATGTCATTAACTTACGAGCTTATGATCCTTAGCTATTATTGTTGTCTATGTATATTTCTTATTTTCCTTAATAGACTGTAAGTTCTTTGAAGTCAAAGAATATTTTTATTTAATCTTTGTATCTCCAAAAACACAATGTTTTTATATAATAGGCACCTAAATTGTTTATTGAAAGGTCAGCCAATAGCTATATAATACATTATGGTTTGTGAAACACATTACATAATTTATCTCATGTGAGCCTTCCAACAGCTCTGTGAGGTAGATGGTAAGTGATGGTGTTATGCTGATTTTATAGATAAGAAAGATGTGACTTGAACACTTATCTATATTTACACAGGTACTTATCCTCAAAGGCAGGATTGAACCCAGAACTTCCTGGTTCTAAATTCAGCACTTTATCTACTACATATTCCTCACATGTTGATAATAACAATGCATTGTATTACTGGGGACAGATAAACAGAAAATAGATGCTGGTAAAGGAATCGAAATATGGCTTTTTTGTGACATAAATCAAGAACGATGTGGAACAATGGAATTATAGGCCAAAAATAAGGTGTCACAGGGATAGAAGGTGTCCTTGTTGTCTTTCATGATTCTCCCCCTGCTGTTGAGTGATATCGAAAACACCCTTATTATATGAAATACTTAACAATAAGACCTTCCATTATGGTGACTGGGGAAATAATGGGGAAGCTGGGTGGTGCAGTGGATAGAGAATTGGGCCTGGAGTCAGGAAGACCTAAGTTCAAATTCACCCTCAGACATTTAGTATCTGTGTGACCTGGACAACTCACTTAGACTCTGTTTGCCTCAGTTTCCTCATCTGTAAAATATAAATAATAATAGCGCCTACCTCCAAGAGTTCTTATGAGGATCAGATAAAATAAGTATGAAGTGTTCAGCTCAGTATCTGAGTCTGGATTTCAATCTAGGTCCAACACTCTAGCTGCCCCCATGTAAATGCTAGCTATTAGTAGTAGTAATTGCATAACCTTTTTATTGTAGCATTCTGCATTGTAGCTTTCTGTGTTGGGATTTTATTTTCACACTGTACTTGAAAACAGAGAATTGCCCTTTTAAACTCCGTATCTCAGAGCCTAACAGTGCTCGGTGCACATTAGTAAGTGCTTAGTTAATTTTGTGTTCAGGTTTGGATAGTTTCCTGCTGTCTCTGGGACAAACTCTCTAAATTTTTTTTCAATTTTTTATTCAGGATTCAGATTTTTAGGAAATCTGGCCTCTATTCCTTGCTTTCCTACTAAATAGTGATATGACAGGATGCCATAAAGTCTGTTTCACTCCAGTTTTAAACCTCTAGTTTTATAGCCAGGTATACAAAGGGAGTTAGATATATCAGTCTAGGGTAAATAAACTCCAGGCATCTTTGACTAATCTAATCATAAGTAGGGTGTAGAAGGTTCAACATTAAGATTGGTAGATTTCCTTTACAGACAAGAGATGTACTTATTCATTAGTTCTTTGGTTCATTGTTCATTAGTCAGTATCTCCATAATAGGATCAAAGACATGGCTCTGGAAGGGATATTAGAGGCCATTTACTACCCCCCAAAAAACCTCTCACTTCATTTTCAACTAAGGAATCTGAGGTTCAGAGAGGTTATAATTTTTCTATAGTCATGCGAGAAGTAGTAGGGCCAATTGTAACACAGAATGCCTGAATCTGTATATTTCTCCTCATTCCTTTGGATGAAGGGCCCTAATCAACCAGCCTCCTGCATCAGCAGAAGTCATGTTACCAGGAGTGTGATGGAAAGTCATGAAGTTAAACATTATAGTAGGTTTATTATAATTATCAAGTATTCTTAGACATAACATATTATGTGTAGAGTTTTATATTTTAAAAGTCAAGATGGAGAAATAGAGTCATGAATCACTGGGGATATGAACATATCATTTGACTATATCCATCAAAAATGAATCTCCCAAATGATGTCCTGCTCATAATATTGCCACTTTAGAACCTTCAGACTTGTAGCTCAAAAGCTAACATAGAAGGGGAGTAGACAGTCTTAATCATGAGTAGTTTGCAATAATAATTCTCAGTTCCCCCTACCTCCATACCTGACTCAGGAGAATTTGGGTGTATGAAGATTTACAACCATGAGAACGAAGCACGTCTTGACCAAATTAAATCACAATCATTTTATTTTTCTTTTTTGCTACCAAATGGTTGGCCAGCAAGCATGGGTTTTGGCATACATAATAAAAGAGGACCAGTAAGGAACAGAGGGAAAGGGGGGAAAATGTAGTAGGCCTTTAAAATGCAAAACAAGAACCAATGATAATTGTTATTCTATTATCCAAAGTTTATGATACCTACTTGCCACATTTTCTGATTTTTGCTTATTTTTATTTATTTTTACATACACAGAATCACACATTTAGAGCTATTAGGAACCTTAGAGTTCATCTAGTCGAACCTGTTAATTTTACAGTTGAGGAAACTGAGGACCAAAGGGATTAAGTTACTATACCAACCAAAGTCACCTAGGTAGGAAATATCAGAGGCATGATTTTAACTCAGGTTCTCGAGTTCCAAATCTATCCACTGTGCCACAAAGCTAGTTTTTGTGAACCCTTTTTATGTACTGCAGCAAAGGTCAGGGACAAGAGCATTTGCCTTTGAATTGAGTCACAAAGCTCTGTCATTTACTGTGTCATTTAATTCTATGTGTGTGGGTACATCAATGTGCCTCAGTTTCCTCATTAGTTAGATAATGGTATTCATATTTTTAGTACCTCCCTACTGTGAAGTTCAAATGAAATAATATGTGTGAAAGCTTTTTGTACAACTACTAAGTACTACAAAAAGATAAGCCATCATTATTTGTCATAAAATTCATCATCTGAAATGTTGTGTGCTCTGATTCGTTTTAGTATTAGTACTAAAGTTTTATTAGTACACTCAGTGTGCTAATTAGTACACTTAAAATTTATGAATAAACTGGATGAAGATTTAGAGAGTGGTGCTCGACAATCTTGAATTTTCTCGGTAATGGCATACTAGATTCTCCTAACCTAGGGCTGAATTGATGAGAATGGCTTTGTTGGCTATTGAGTAATACTCTGTCTGGGCTCGGGGAAAGATGAATATCAAACAGACATCTGTTTATCCTGCATTAAGTTAATGTTCATCTTTGTCTTTTTTTCCTAGAGAGAAATGGGGATCATTTTACATTTATATTACTGAACTTGTGTACTGAAAACTTGCTTGTTATCCAGATTTATTCTCAGACTCTCAGGTTTTATAACACTTATGAGAGTTGCATTATCTACAAATGGTTGCTCATCCTAACACATTCCTACCTGTCTAACCATCTCTATTTGCTAATTTACCATTGGAGAAGAGTGAAGGGGGAAGTGACAGGTTTCTGACCTTTCTGCACAGTCAATGTAGTCACACACTCCCCCCACCCCCATCCTTGTACCCAGAAAGATTTCTATTGCCCTCCCAGAACAAGGCAACCTGGACACCACATCTTTCCTGCTGGCAGCACTGCAAATATTATGAACTTTAAGTCGTTATCTGATCTTAATGCCATTTGAAACCTTTCTGAAATAAGATTAATACATTAGACATGTGCTAGCTTACTAAAGAGACTGGTCAGAGTCCTTTCCATAAATAGTTTATTCATTTAAATCTCCTTATGAGCCTGGTGCCACATCATGAGGGTAGTTGGTTATTAGCATCCTTTTATGTCTGTCTATTGCTTAAAATCTTAATAATCATCATAGGAATTCTCACTTTTCAAAGAGAAAATTTTTATATATGTTTTCTGATTTGATACTTAGAGCAATTCTGAGAGGAAAGTAGGATAGATTTTGACATCATAGGTTTTAGAACTGGAAAAGACCTTGGAGGTCATCCATTCTAATAGCCTCGTTTTATGGAGGAGAAAATGGGTCCTGAGAGGTAATTTACTGGCAACAAATAACAGAGCAGAGATTCTAACAGATCTTCTGATTGCCAGTTCAGCACTCTTTCTCCTCCACCACATGGCCTCTTGTTTTGTGAATAAAGAGATTAAGACACTGTCCCCTAATTAAATGCTATTTCTAATACTTCCATTAGAATGCAAACTTCTTGAGGGTAGGGATGGTGTTTGCTTATATTTGTTTTCCCAGCACTTAGCACAGTGATAAGTGTTATATACCTAGCATAGCAAGCATTTAAAAATTATCAGTCATCTATCTTTTAGAAACAATTAGCTTCCCATTAACCAACAACTAAAGCAGCCTGTTTCTTGTGTTTCCTCCCTTTTTTTTAAACTCCAGCTTTGCTGTCTAGGGCATGAAAAGTACAATAGCAACATCGTCTAGACCTGAGGTCTTGTTGTTCCAAGATCTAAAGCTAAACTCTCTGTCTATTGTCTATAGTCTTAGCTCATTCACTGCTTAGAAGTAATTAGCTGACTATTAGAGGTAGCTAGGAGACTCTGGGTATAGTGCTCAGCCTGGAGTCAGAGAGACCTGAGTACCTATCCAGTCTCAGATACTTAGTAGTTGTGTGACCCTGGGCAAGTCACTTAACCTCTGTTTGTCTTAATACACTGGAAAAGGAAATGCCAAACCACTCCAGAAATCTCATTCAGAGTCACAAAACGTTGGACACTACTGAATGACTGAGCAAAAACAAGAAAAACAAATTGGTAAATAGTCCCCATTTAACTGTCATTCACTGATGAGAAGCAATAATTGTTTGCATCAAATCTAGAATATTTCAAGGTCACTTAAGGATGAAAAAGCAAAGGTTGAATATATTAACTTTTGTTGTCTTAATTAAGCCCTAAAGTCTCATTCAGATGTTAATAGCTGTTTATTCATGCTCTGGTCTCCCTTCTTGCTTACTATTCTCCACATCCTTCTGGTACAAAATACCAGGAATATAATTCAGTCTCATATACACAGCCTTAATTATCACATTAATTCTACACGTGTATGTAAAACACAATGGGATGCTTGTATGTTCTGCCATATTTCATTGGCCCTGAAAAGATAGGAAGTACATAAAAATGAGTGAAAAAGAGGAAATTCCTAAGTCAGGCCTTGAAATGAGGAGTGTAACACACCAGTGTAGTAGAAAGACAGCTGTACTGAGAGTTAGGAGACCAGGTTACAGTAAAATGACTCTATTACTGTCTATCCATGTGACCAAGGCACTTGCCCCCTCTCAGATTCATATGAATAACACATGAATCTGAGTGTAATATCTGCATACAGATATAGCTAGAGTAAAAATAAAATAATTTTTAGAACTTGTGAAAAACCCTTCTCCCCATTGTTTAAATCATATAAAATTGACATTCTTTTTTTACATTGAATAAAGAGCCATAAAAGGTAAAGAACAACCGGATTAAAGTTTGATATGTTCCCAAAAGACCAAAACATGTGCAGATGTAGTTTGTAGGATAGATAGCAATACTGAGGTATTACAGTCCATCCAGGGATAAGTAGTACTTTCTCTGCTCAAGGATTCAGTATCTTTAAAAAAGATAACTTTGCATTGTTTTTTGACATTTATATTTCAAATCAGAACAACGTAGTGACACAGAATGACAGAATCCCTTCTCCACTACTTACTTACTATATGTGTGACCCTAGCAAATGACTTAACCTCTCTGCTCTTTAGTTTCCTTATTAACAAAATGAAAGGGTTAGAACAGATGGGTTGTGAGGTCCTTTTTCACTCAATGTCCTTGAACTTATCAACTATGACCTCAAAGGGACCTTACTGATGGGTTACTCTAATTCCTTCATTTAATATCTTCCATTAAACTCAATAAAGCACATACTTTTTTCACTGAGATTGTTATGCCAATAGCATACCTGTTCCATTGCAAAGCCGAGAAGGTTGCTAACAGCATTGCTAAAAATCAACAAGAGAGCATTAGGAAGACCAAACTAGTCTCAATGTAAAATTACCTTCGGGATTTTTTTTGCACTTTCTTGTCAAGACAATTTTTTAAAAATATATGTCTTAAATGATGGTAATTGTCTACCACCTCTCACCACGTTCACCTCTTTCCATTCCCCCCGATCCTCATCTCTCTAGCACATTACCTTCAGACTACAGTTTATAGTACATGGACTATTAAGCTGTAGCAGGGACATGTCATATAAAATCAGATAATATCAAGTCTACAATGTCCTCTTACTTACTCCAGTTCCACACAAAGTTACACATATATCAGCCTTTTGTCCACATTTTCTTTTTGCTTTCTTGGCAAAATATCACTGTTTTCCTCCCACATCCTAAACTATCTTTTCTTGTTCTCTCTATTTCTGAGAAAGTATGGTTCTTTTCCTCTGGCTTCCAGACACCCACCCCATCTCTCCTAGGCAGAAATTGCCTCTCCTCAAAGTCACCAAAATTTTCCCTCATTTGTTTCCCTAGATATCGTCCACAAAACTTTCCAGATTTTTTTCATTCTCCTTCTTCTGTGAAATACAGGAAGAAAGGAAATGAGCATATTTTTCATGTCTATACAAGTACATGTGCTAAGTGCTTTACAGATATTATCTCATTTGCTCTTCATAGCAATCCTGGGAGGTAGGTGCTACTATTTTTCCCATTTTATAGTTAAGGAAACTGAAGAGAGAGTGACTCCCCTAGGATCACAAAGCTGTTAAATAGATCTTTTTGACTCCAGGCCCAGCATTCCATTCACTGCACCACCAACCTACCCTTATTGACCTCCCTTCTTCCTGCCACAGCTAGATTCCTTAAGCTTTTCAGTTTTCCTTTTCAATTTTCCTGCTATTTTCTAAACTCATAGTTATGCTTAAATAAATCTTTGATCTCACTGACCCAGTGATATAGACTAGAGTCCATCTATACCTGTATTTCCCTTATCTTCCCATAAATCCTTCATTGAGGGTCCACATAACATTCTGTGGACCTTCCCAATAGATATTTTTACATTATGGATACCAGTCAAATGCATGAGCTGTCTATGAATTATCCCTGACTCTGTTTCTCCAAACACCCCAAGGTTTCTCACAATTTCATTTTGACTCAGAGCTTTCAAGCCCTAATATGTCTATTCTTTTTCCTACAAAAGGGAGACACTTTTGTCTCAGCTGCTTGATTACTATGTTAGTAGTTCTGATGAACATAAACATTAGTTTATCTGTAATCCAATTACATTTTCATTACTCCAATTCCAGTTCATATCACTATGAATCTATACGGTTTAGAAAAAAGGTATCTTTGCTTTCTAAATCATAATTTTTCAGGAGACAAGTACATATATCCTATTTATGACAACCTGACTTAGAAATCCTTTGATGTTTTTGTGGCCTTCTATAGGGGCAGCTAGGTGGTGCAGTAGATACAGCACCAGTGCAGGAGTCAGGAGGACCTAAGTTCAAATCTCACCTCAGACACTTGACACTCACTAGCTGTGTGACCTTGGGCAAGTCACTTAACCCCAATTGCCTCATCCTGGGTCATCTCCAGTCATCCTGATGAATATCTGGTCACTGGATTCAGATGGCTCTGGAGAAGAAGTGAGGCTGGTGACGTGCACAGCCCTCCCTCACTCAAAACAAAAAAAAAGTCAAGTGCAAGTCATGTCGTCATTTCTCCAATAGCATGGTCTTCTTCGGCAATGAAGGATGAACACACTTCTCCATTATTTTACAAATAAAGCAACTGAACCCTTACAAGCTTAAGTGAATTGCCAAATGTCACACATCAAGACTGGGTCCCAGTCCAATGTTCTTTTTATTGTAGCATGTTACTTCCCTTATGATGCCACATATAGAAATGAAGGGAAGAAAACTTTGAGCCTGCCATATGTAATAAAGAGAGGAAGATATTTCTAAATATAGTTATTGATTCAAAGAAAGATATCTCACACTTAATATAATTTCCTAGTTTCAATACTGATTTCACTTATTGACTTCCAAGTTTATTTGAACTGTGATTTCTTGACAAGTTTTGGAATTTTCATCTAATGGTGGCAAGATGTAAAAGTCAGAAGAAATCTAGGTTCAGATCCCTAAAAAGAAATCAGATCCTGCAAAAAAAAAAAAAAATCTTACCTCTGATGTATACCTCAGTAACGTGGCTGTAAACAAGTAACATCCTCTCTAAATTTCATGATATTGCTTACATTACTAACTCTTCAGGGGTATGCTATCAAAGGGTGTAACAGGACACATAAGTCATTTTGGCAATGTTCTCTGTAAATGTCTGCTATTATTGCTCTACCGTTGTACAAAAATAGAAATCAACAAAATGGCTCCATCGTCTTCAAATTGCATTTCCCTTGTGGTCTCTTCTTTGTGCTATTAAGATTATCATCTGGCCTTTAAATTGCTCTAGATAACTGGCAAGGAGCCCTGGTTGGCAGTTTTCTTATTGAGTAATGCACAAGGAATAAAGCAGGGTCCACATAGTGTGGTCAGGAGCTATAAGTTCTCTCTGGAATTAATTACTCACTTCCTAATGCAAACTAACTTAAAATCATTCATAATTTCACATGGGGCTAAGAGAAATGACTGACATGCTAACTTTGGCTTTGAACTAGGTTCTGCTTGAATGAATAACCAAGAACCTTTGGTCTCAATATTTTTGTCCACAGTATGAAGTGAATTACAGGTTCTTCAAGATCTATTTCTTGCTGAATGTTTACCTTTGTGGTGGAAAAAATACTGAATTGAGAGGATAGAGTGACAAATTTGTTATCAGAACTATATCCAAATGTCTCAATTTTCTTTGACTGTGGTTAAAAACAAGGTAGTTTAATGCATGAAGCAGGAGGCAAAGGAAGGTTGATTTAAAGTCAACTCTTTTGGAAACTTATCTGAAACTCACCTAGGCTTACATACAGCTTCTGAAATCCATCTTTCTCCATATTCCTGATTTGCATTTCCCTTTTTCTCTTTGTAGTTATGATAAATCCTTCTGTACCCTTGCCTTACCTCCTGGCACTTTCCTTTCCAAAAACTTCTTTTGAGCCCGGAAATCTTCTAACTCCCTACTTCACTTAATGTCATACTGTCCAATCTTGCGTCACATTGAGTCAAGCATGGTTGATAAAGCCAGTTTTTAAGGATATTCAGAGAGGGATTATACAATTAAAAATATAAATAAAAATTTCACTGAACCAGGAACTGGAATGATTTGTTCTTTAGTGCACGTACCTTGCTTCCCAGTGTGTTTGTAGTAGTTGCAGTGAACATAACAATTAACCCCATAGATTTTTCTAACTACAATCTTCAAGGGATTGCCCTTTATATACATTCACCATAGGTCTATTAAAAATACATGTTATTCCTATTCATATATCACATTTTCTCGTAGTTCTTTACCAGCTAACAAACTCCATTCTCCTTAATGATGAAAGGTGCATAGAATTCTTTATCTGCCACAAAAACTTTCTAGACTTCACCAGAACAGGAGAGAGAGGAAAGATTTCACATTGAATTGGTTAGGTCGATGTTGTGGTGTCTCTCTGTCTCTCTCTCTCTTTCTCTCTCTCTCCCTCTTCTGCCAAAGTTTAGTCTGCTGTCCTATTCAAAGCTTGGATACTGAAATACCTCTTAAAGTGAAAATCACCAGATAATGTGTTATTCTTCAGTCTCTAAGGAAATATTAGAACTAAGAAGACTGGAAAACTTCAGGAAGTTGTAAGGTAAATCCACTTAGGCTTGAAATCAATCTTGGAAACAGTCAAAGGACAAGGAGAAGGCCAAGTGTATCTGAGAGTCTGAAACAAGAAGGAATTGTTCCATTAACTTCATTATTACACAGTGTCCCTAATAGATATCCAGAAGCAGAACTAGTAGGTATAATGGATAGAAACTGCAAAGAGACAATTTTTCCAAACACAAAAAATTCAGTAACAAATAGTTCAAGGATTTGTAATTAACTTTGTTCTGTAGACAAAAATGTAGTTTCAATTTAAGGCAAAACTTCCTAACAATTAGAGCTATCCCAAAATAGAATGGGCTGGCTTAAACGGTAGTAGATTCCCACTCCATTCAGGTCTCTTAATGACTGCTTTTCATGTATGTTGTAAAGGTATATGGAATACTGTTTCAAGTATGGTTGGCTAGCATCAGGAACAGCTTGGGCATAAAATAAATACATCCTTAACTGGATTGGATTATCTAAATGACAAGTAGGTCCCTTCTAAATTCTGAAATTCTCTGATTTCATGAACAAAGAAATAGAAATACAAAAGAAAGAAATAGGAGTTCCTTCCTGCTCATAAGTAGATAATACTTAAGTGCAAGAGTGACAAATTACTGTGCTACAAAGGTCTTTTAAATCCAAATTCCAAAACTCCAGTTTATTCCAAATGAGTATTTAGGCAAGATTCCTCAGGTCTACATAGTGGTGTTCTACAGGCAGGTAGGTGGCAAGTAGATAGACCATAGGCTTTGGAATCAGGGAAATCTCGGTTTGAATCCTCCCTCAGACACTCACTGGTTATGTGATCCTGGACAAGACACTTAGCTGCTCTTGGCTCAGTTTTCTCATCTGTAAAATGGGCATAATAATAGCACTTACCTCCCAGGCTTGTTGTACAAATCAATTGAGTTCCTCAATGGAAAGTACTTTGCCAGTCTTAGCTATATATATTATGTTATATGTCAAGGATGCTTCGTAAATAAATTAGTAACATTAAGTCTTTAGAAAATGTGAATATCCACATGCACAAATTAAAATAGTTCTCTGAACTGGATGAGTCTTGTAAGGGATAGAAATGGTGAGTGTTTTCATTAGATATAAGGAACTCACAAGGAAAGTCCCTCTACCAGCGTAATTCAGCATATTCTCTGCAATTTATAACCTTAGAGTAGGGGATTCTTAACCCCATGATGACAAATGGGATTTCATCATGTGTGGGTAAATTTGAATTGGAAAAATATTGCATCTTTATTTTCACTTAACTTTCATGGCCTTTGTAATCCCATATGCTTAATTTTATGTATTTAAAACCTTATTTGAAGAAGTAGTCCTTAGGCTTCATTAACCACAAAAGGGATCCATGACATAATAAAAAGTTAAGGAAGCTGTCCTAGAGAGCTGCATAGAGCACAGGGAAGCTAAGTGACTTGTTTAAGGTCACACAGCCAGTGAGTGGTGAAGCAAGACTTGAAAGTGGGGCTTCTTGACTGACCTACCTACCAGGGGACTCCTTGAAATTTGATGTGATTCTATTTCCTCCCTTTCCAAATGTCTTCATTTAACTGGATCATTGAATAAAAGCTAGTTTTTCCTGAAAAATTTATACTTGAGTAATAATTTAAAGAGTCATTTCTATGGGAATGACAGGTTCCTCCAAATTGAAGAAATAAATATAATTAATCTTGGGGGAAGGGAAGAGGGTCACTGTTTTCTCAATTTTTGTGAGAAAACAGAGAAACTAAGTCTACAATTCCGCATTTGAGATTCTTGGGGCAGGGTGGGGTGGAAGCAAGAAGATTCATTACTGACAGTATAAAAGTAGTGGAGAAGCTGCCTGGTTCTGCCTGGATTCTTGTGGAGTATCTATAATGTACTTGAGCACTTTTAGCAGTTTCTCTTTAAGGACACCCTCAATTCCTTCTTTGGAGATTAACAATGCCTTTTTGTGTGCTTAGGGCCCTTCCAGCATTAGTACACTGTTTCTTTTGAAGGATTTGCTTTCCAGAGTTGAACTTTCAGAACTCAGAACACCTTATCACACTTTCACAAGCCTTCTTTCTGAAAATTGGGGGTTGAACGAGAGAGGGGAGAGCCTGTCAGGGCTTGTGCCAGTTAAATCCCAACTCTCAGGGGATTTGTTTTTCTTTTGGCGTCAGATTAGATGTTCAAATCAAGCAGTGTTTGGGGGCTGCAAGAGATGTCTATAGAACTCTTAATGAGGCTAATCCCAGAGTAGCACATTCCAAGTAACTAATGGGCGCAAGTTCATTGCTTACTAGGGTGAAAAGTGGAGCTGGAACCGGGGGTGAATGACTTTTGTAGTGGGCAATCACGAGTACATTATTAACAGAATAACCAGCCGTAGCAAAAATATGGACCGCATAAACTGCTGGGACGCTCCTTGACATCACCCAAATTTGATGCTCAGGTAAAAATATTTGTTTTTTCCTCACCTTTCTCCCTTGTCTTTCAGCAACAATCTAGTGTCTCTGGTGGACTAAATGTGGGATTAAAAGGAAAACCTAGAGAGTAATAAGGGAAAGCAAAGGATGAATGCATATATTCAGCCCATTTGCTTCTTGGGGTTTTTTTTTCATTAGAACAAGAAGTCTACATTTGTGGTGCATAATAAAGAGACTAAAAATGGGACACTTGCATACTTTCTCTGCATTCTGTTGGTTATAAAGAGGTTTTTTTTTTGGATTCTGTTTATATTAATGAGCATCTTTTATGTTTGTATATATGGGTGTCTTTTATGCTACAATTTATTGCCCGTGGAATTTTAGCATCGATTTCTCCTTGGGAGGGGATTTTGAGATGTGTTTTGCTAAAGTGGATTCCATTCCTTGTCTTTGAAATGATTTTTTATGCCCTGCACTGTATTTTGAGGCAAATAGTGTATGGCTCAATGAGTTCCTCATACTAGGCTATACTGCAAATGAGAGTCAAATCTAAGATTGAAAAACTTTATTTAGAGTTTATGTGTATGGCAACCATAATATAGAAATATGCCTATGAAAGCAGTAAGAAACTTTGGATGAAACACTTAAAAGATTTTTTAAAATTATATTTTCTGCTTTCCAGTTTGCTTATCACGCTGTTGTCTCTTATAGAATGCAATCCAAAGTCTTAAATTACCTTATAATTTGAGCTTCCAGATGTTTTTTTTTTTGCTTATTTTAAAAGCAAGTCTTTATTTCATTTTACATAAATGTCCTTTAAATAATAAACCCTTTGAAAAAGCGTTCCCCTATAGCACATACTTGTACCTGCTGGTAATCAACTTGTGGCCAAAAAGACTGAAATCAGTACTAACACTTTAGCTTCTGATGGGGTCAGACGGTCAGATTCAGAACTGGTAAGAATCTCAGATGTATTTATGTACAACCTTTTTTTATGGAGAAGAAAACTAAGGCACAGAGAGGCTAAGTAACTTAGCCAGGTTCTTCTGACCCATCTTATATTTAGGAAAAATATTTGGGTTATACTGTATCCCAGGGATGATTTTCTAAGGAAAGCTGTAGACCATTTTTCTAAGTATCCACAAAATTTCTGAAAACTGTTTTAAAAGACAATGTTTAAGGGGACAATGCAAGTTGTCTTTTGCATCCAAGGATGAATAGAATCCTCCTCATATATGTCCTGTCAAAGTAATTTCATGCTTTTTAGCTGAAGGGATGGATATCCTCAGCATTTCCTTGGATGTTAAATCCTTGTATAGAACTTAAAATAAAGTGGTTTAAAGCATGTGAAAGGAAATTTACTTTAGAGGTCAAAGTAAACCAATGACATAATTCATAATGCCCTTTCTAGGAAATAATTTGCAAGATACAGCTTCTATTTTGGGTTACCAAACAAAGACAGTGGAGGCATTTCTTCAACGGATAAAGTCTATTTAGTGAAACAAACTGTAGAGTAGCAGTAACATTCTAAAACCTCTGTAATATACTTGATTTTTCTAAAACATACTGTATGACTTTTTAAGTGAAATTCAAAATTGAATTTGAATGGCAATCCCATCTTTTTCTTCCCATCCCATCTTTTTTTTTTCCTTCTTTGGACCTGAAACATGAAAGGTAATGTTCTAATAATTGCTGATCACAAGTTAATTCTAAACCTTATTGAAGATAAAATAGACTAATAGTAAAGATTACCTTTTGTCTCTGAGATGCTATCTTAGAAGCATCAATACAACAAATTTAAATTTGTGCTCATGGGCCCCAGATTCACATTCTGATTCTGTGACTTACAACCTGTGTGATATTGGGCACCCCTCTAGACCTCAGTTTCCTCAACTGTAAAACTAGAGAATGGATTAGATGACTTCTGAACTCCTTGCTGGCTCCAAATCTATGAAATTACTAAACTGAAAATGAATCAATGCATTTTTTTACTTGTAAGTCATACATATAGCTCTTAAGTAGTGATTGTTTTACAAATTATTTTTTGAAAACATCAAGAGTTTTCCATGTTTTTAAGTTTAATAGGGAAAAATTCCAAAACTCTATTTTGAAAAATGTAAGTCAGTTTTCTTAGTACTGCAGAGTTCTCACAGATCTCAAATCATTTCTATTTAACTAATTCTCCAGGTGCCATCATGATTTTTTTCAACCTCTCTATCTCCTTTCTCATGGCTTCCTTTCGTTCTCTTCCCTCTCTTTCTAAAATAATAAAGAAATCCTGGAACTCTGTCCCTGTCCCATAGTCTAAATTTGAAGAGAAAAGAAGGGAATAGTTTATAGGGTTCAAAAAAAGGAATATCTTGAATCTTCACAGAACTTCTCACTTTTCAAAAGTTTTCACATGTATTTTCTCATTTGGTTGTATCTTGATACAAAGGGCCAAATTGCATACAGATATGTTAGCCAAACTGCTCTTCTTACTGTACTTGTTGCAAAACATTGGTTTTACCCTAGTCATTGTGCATCAGAAATATTGAATTCTCTTCTGGTCATTATATTTCATTGACTTGCTAAAGGACATCCAAAAGAAGGTGACTAGGGATTAGGGGTGGGGTTAGGAGTCATGGGAGAGAGTGGAGACCATTCTATATGAAACCTGCTTAAGGAACTGGAAATATTTAGTTCAGAGAAGAGAAAATGGGTAGGGGAAGTGGTTAGATGTCTTTAGGTATTTAAAAGGCTACCATGTCAAAGAGAAATTAGCCTTGATCCATTTTGCAGTCAAAAGGAAGATATAGAAACATTGATTTGCAAGATGTAATATGATCTTTTACTTAAGGAAAAACTTGGTAGTAATCAGAGCTGTCCAGGAGTAGAATGAGCTAGCTAGTCATGGGTTCTGCTTCAGTAGAGGTCTTCAGATAATAGTAAGTGGTAGCAGTTGGAATAGAAGGAAAAGAGGCCAGAGGAGAAAGAGGAGAAGGAGAAGAAAAGAATAAAAGAGGAAGAAGGGCTGGCATTTACATAGGGTGCTTTACAAATATTTCATTTATCTTTTCAACAATTTTAGCAGATAGATGCTATTATTATAATTTCCATGTTACAGATGAAGTATACTGAGGCAGGCAGAGGTTATATGACTTGTCACACAACTAGTACATTTATAGGGCAGGATTTGAACTTGTGTCTTCCATACTCTAGACCCAGTACTCTATCCACTATGTCACCTAGGGGTCATAGATGTAGTCTGATTACCACTAAGAAACAGTACAGAGGGAATTCATGTTTAGATGTAGTTCAGATGCCATAGTTCTATAAGTTCCTCAAAACTATTTCCATTTTATGACTATTGATTTGTGAGTTGTAATTCCATGAAAAGTAAAAAAAAAAAGTGAATGAATGTTGATTTTATACAAGCCTAAATCATACTAGTCTCTTCAATTTTGAATTTGATTCATTTCAGATTTGAAGGTCGCTATGAGGCAGGCTTGTTTGGCATTACATTTAATAAGATTCCCACTAGACATCCTCCAGATTGTTAAAAATCTTGGGCTAAGATAGAAGTACTGAAGCTTCACCTCCATTAGAGAGTCACAGTTCATCTCAGCCTAAGATGATACCATCAGAGCCATACCAGAATTGAGGTCTACTTCAGAGGTGAGAGAGTGGGGGCATCATTCATATGGCAGTTTTCTGTTTTCTCTTTGGTATTTGCCCACATCTCCATTCACCACTCAATAGACAATTTTACCTGTTTCCCCCAGAGTCAGCCTTTGCCATTTACCATACTGGTGAAAACTGGATTTTTAAAAAGAAAAATACATACCCTCTTTCCTTCTCCCTAAGGTACAAAAAGAAAAAGGTTTCAAATGACCAATGAAGAAAGTTTTACTTTATTTCTGCCAGCAGATATTATCAGTAAAAGGTTTAAGTGTCTGGAGAAAATCATGGCTTATGAATAGTTTAATTTTAAAAGCTTGTTACCAAGATAAAGAATGTTTATCTATATTCTACTGAGTTTATTTCTGGGTTGCAAAAGTATAGGGCTTCCTTGTGTCTTCTGAATCAATGAGAGATTAAAATATCCAGCTTACAAATAGAACAATGAATATTTACTTTTCTATGTGAATGGATAATTAATTTTGTCATAAAAGTGATTAAGGTAGATAAATGGTGTCTGTCCTTTTTATATGGGTCACCACTGAATTCTGATATGGTACAATGGTTAAGACTACTTTGATGCTCCTTAAAGTTCCTCAGAGTCAATGTCATGTAAATGTGCTTTGCTATAGCTTTTAGATGAATTCTGCCTTCAATTATATAAACCCTAAGAATAATCTCAATCTGGGGGAGATTTATAGGCACACACATATCTTTGTTGTACTTGATCACACAAGGTCATCATTCAGCCAATATGGTCATTTTAGCCATCCTCACAATAGATTCTCCTAACGTACCAAAGCCACACCAATCATTAAGATGGGTGAAATGAGTATTTCAGCTTTCTTCTGAACCAATTTGCTCCAGGTTTATAGAAACTATCTTAGTCATTTGTAGTAAATCATAATAGGTTGTTAACAGATATTTTGTAATGTGTTAGGATTTCTGTCCTCAAATAATAAAGCATTGCTTGGTGACTGTGCATGGCAAAAAAAAAAAAAACAATCTTTGAAATAGGATTTTATTAGGGACTGCTATTTTAGTATTTTTCAAGATAAGGTTGAGAGGGATATGCTTTCCCGGAATGGATTCCATAATTGGCTTGTATTTCCCATGCTGTGTATTCTCAAGAACTTTATATGATCTAAAGGGCATATACAAAGTGAGTAATCCCAATAATGACCACTTATAAAATGCAATTTTTAGTTATATAAGAGGTTAGATCTTATCCCATGGGACAGTGTTAAAAACATTGTGCAACTAGTGATTGGCTTTACATATTAAATCTGTACCTCTGGATGGGAGAACCATTTTTCCTCCATAACTCTATAAAATGAAATCTTTCATAGACTGCCCTGCTTCATTTTTTCCCTCCTCATTCAAGCACCACTTATTTAGCTGTCAGAGAAATTGCTATGGTCAATTAGATTTGACTGGTGGTACATTCCTCAGCTGCTCTTCTCTCCCCCTATGAAAAGAACCTAAGCTGAGATGTTTTCCATTTGAGCCCTCATCTTTCCAATTTGTATTTCCTCCTTCTTTGGGATATTCCATATTTTCTATAAGGCTTTATGCCAATTTCTCTTTGTACCCAAACTCTGTCCCTAGGTAAGTACAGTGAACTAATTTTCTGTACCTCAGAGAAATACTGTGAATTTTCATAGGTTAATGTGAATGGTAAGAGAACTTGGATTCATGTCGTAGCTCTACCACTTATTATGTGACCTTAAGTAAGTCACTAATCTGTCCTTAATCTCCAGAAGATAGAGATGATGATATTTGTTCAAAACTTACGTATTAATTAGATTTGCTCTCAGATTTTGAGGTTGTATAACTTTTATGGGAGTTGCATCACCGACAAATAGTAAAATCTTAAGACATTCCATCTAACCATCTTTATTTGCTGCTTTACCATTGGAGAAGAGGGAAGGAGGAAGTTACCTCACTGCATAGAAGCACAAGACACCCCATCCTTGCACCCAGGAAGATTTCTGACAACTCCCTTCTTAGCACAAGCCATACTAGATACTCTATCTTTCTTACCGTCAACACTGCAAATGTTATGAGCTTTAGGTCCTTAACTGATCTTCATGCCATTTGAAGCCTTTCTGAAAGAGGATTGATACATTAGGCATGTTTTGGGTTACTAAAGAGACTGATTAGAGTTCCTTCCATAGATTGTTTATTCTTTCAAATCTCCTTATGAGCCTGGTGCCACATCAACTGGGTATTTGGTTTTTAACCTCCTTAACTCTGTCTAGTGTTTAAAGTCATAATAATATCCTGCATCTTCATAGAACTTCTCACTTTTCAAAGAGTTTTCTTATGTATTTTCTCATTTTCTACTTAGAACAATTCTATGAGGAAGGTAGATTTTTGTTATCATAGGTTTTAGTACTGGAAGAGAACTTGGAGGCCATTTGGTCCATCATCCTCATTTTATAGAGGGCCAGAGAGGGAAACTAATTTGTCTATTCTTGTGAACCTATTTACTCCAGGTATATTGAAATCATCTTATTTGTCATAATGGGTTGATAAAGAAGGTAACATTTTGTAATGCTTTAAGGTTTCTATTGCTTGAGTACTTGACTGTGACCAAAAAATAAATCTTTGAAGTAAATTTTATAAGGGTCTTCTAATTTAGTATTTTTCAAGGTAAAGTTGAGAAGGACATACTGCTATCCAGGAATAGATTGTAGAGTTGACTTGTACTTCCAATGTTCTGTATCTCTCAAGAAATTTATGTGATGAAGGGCACATGCAATATGAGTAATCCCAATAGTGACTACTTAAGAAATTCAATTCCTATTTATGTGGGAGGTTAAATCTTATCCAATGAGATGGTAATAAAAGAATTGTGTAGCTATTTATTGGCTTTACATGTTAAATTTCCCCCTTCATCTGGGAAAACTAGTCTTCCTCCATATTTCTATAAAATGAAACCTTTTACAGACTACCCTGCTTCATTTTCCCCCTCTCAATTCAAGCACTACTTACCTAGCTGTCAGATAAATTGCTATGGTCAATTAGACTTGACTGATGGTGCATTCCCCAGCCACTCTTTTCTCCACCTTCTAGAAAGACTTGAGACAAGATGTTGTCCATTTAAACCTACAGTTTTCCATGTTGTATTTGCACCTACTTCGGGATATCCTATATTTTTCATGGCATATTGTGCTTATTTCTCAATGTACCCAAACTCTGTCCCTGGATAAGTACAGTGAGTTGATTTTCTGTGCTTCAGAGAAATACTATGAATTTGTCATAGATTAATGTGAGTAGTAAGAGAACTTAGATTCATGTCCCAGTTCTACCACTTATTATGTGACCCTAAGTGAGTCACTAAACTTTCCTTCCTGTAGAAAGAAATGACAAACTACTCCGTAACAACAACAAAACTTTCCTCCATCTAGGAAAATGAACATGATGATATTTGCTCAACTGACCCAAAAGGTTGTTTGAGGATAAATGAGTTCACGTAATTGCTTGGTAACAGTAGTTATTTGTATGCATTTGTTTTCTCAGCAACAGTTGACTGGACTCATAGTATTTTACAGGCACTATTCTAGGTACTGAGAATACAAGGACTAAAATAAAATAGCCCCTAATCTCCAAGGACTTATTTTTTATTGAGAGGAGGGTCAAATAATATATATCGAGATAAATAAATGCAAAATACAAAGAAAATAAAAAGTAGTTTCAGGCAGCACTAGCTTGGGGGAAAAATCAGTATGGATCTCATGTAAGAGGGGGCAGTTGAGCTGAGGCTTGCTTCTTTGCAAGAATTTCTTTGAGGCAGAACTGAGGAGAAAGTACTTTTCAAGTCTCAGGCCTCACCCGTGCAAAGCCTGTCCAAATTGACTGTCCAAAGAGGTTTTGTCGTCTACCCTACAGCTGAACATTCATTATTCTATTTTCTTCCCAGTTAGAATGTTAGCTCCTTGAAGAACAAGGATTATTTCATTTTTTCTATTTTTATACCCAATATTTAGCACAAGTTTTGACACATAGGAAGCATATATTAAATATTTTTTCTAACCAGTGTCATTCAGAAGGAAAAAAAACTAAAACTGTGATTATTATCTGTGATCATCAAAAAGAAGCTAGATATAACTGTTATTGACTCTAGGTTATTTTAGGACTTCAAATTACAAAAAAAATTTGATGTTTTAACTTAACGTCAGGAAAAAAACATGCTAAGACATTTCGAACAATACTGATGGTTTTTGGTTTTTGTTTATTTGAGGGTTTGCTATTTGAGTGCTTATATTCATGATAACTGATATTTTATTCATATTCTCTTTTATTGCATAAGATTGCTTCTTAATCAAAGTTTTAATCAATTGTGTTTTTCCATCTTTTCTTTTCAGGCTCAGAAGTCCTGGATAGAAAGAGCATTTTATAAGCGAGAATGTGTTCACATCATACCCAGCACCAAAGACCCCCATAGGTAAGTTTACTTCTCTCTATTCCTGTCCAGAAAATGAAATTGTAATTATAGAAGTGTGACTAGAACGATTATAGCTGTGGTTTACAAGGGAGCCACTGTCCAATTAAAGATAGGTTTCTAGTTGGACCTATCTGAGCAGATTTCAACTAACCCTTCAACATAATACATGTCAGCTATACCCTTAAAGTTTATTCAGAAGAGCAATTGCCCTTCTTTCCAGGAAGGCATTAACAAGTATGTATGAATGTAGAAGATATTTTGTTATTATGAGGCCTATTTTGCCATACCCAAAAAATTAAAAAAACATTTTTGAACCATCATTCTGTTATACTGAAGGGGGACAAATATCCCGAATATTGACAAATATCTCAAGCCAGATCTCATTCTGGCCCATTTTGAATATCATCTCTAATTTCATATAGACCAACAATAAGAAGTAATGGCAAGAGATTGTTCTGGGCCCAGTAGTATATTATGTCTGGAAATGCTTTCCTCAGGTAAGACAGCCCATGACATTTTCATAATGATAGGAGTGTGTTGTCCTGTTGTTTGCTTTTTAATATCTCATGAATGCTTCTCTCATTTTCTCTGCAAGAAGTCCTAGGCCTGTGGATTTTTATTCTCAGTATTAGATATTTGGCAGTGAATGTCAGTTTGGAAGAGACAAGATAGCCTGTGAGTCACATATGAGTAAGATACCTAATTTTAAATGTGCATGTTAAAATATTTCATTTATTACTATGCAAGATCAAGGGGAATTAGATGAATGGGGAGAATTGGGGAGGAGGAGAGTAGAGAGATGCTTGGTTTATAAATGCTTTTCCCTGAAGAACAAAGCCCTTAGCTAAAAGTATAAAGTGGTGAAGAATACAATAGGTGAAGGCTAACTGGGCAAGGTGTTTAATTTCTCTACCTTAGTTTCCTAAGATATGAAATGGGGATAATACAGCTGAGCTTTGCATTTGTCAAAGTGTTTTGTTGGCTGCAAGACTTAAAAATATAAATGTAAAATAACAGAAAATGGGAAATAATTAATTGATAGCTAGCTCATTGAGTGTCTCTTCCCAATTTTTATGTAAGTTATGATATGTTTCACTTTTTTTAAAAAAAAGAAACTTTTTGAATTGAGCTTTGCTCTTCAGGTTTCCAAAAGACAGCAGTTTGACAGGGTCTTCTATATAGTTGGAATATATCCAGCAAGTTTTATAACATTCGCATCCCCCAAAAATTAGATCATTTGGGTTTTTTTGTGTCATAGGTGTTGCTGTGGGCGTCTAATAGGCCAGCATGTTGGACTCACCCCAAGTATCTCCGTTATTCAGAATGAGAAAAATGAAAGCCGACTCTCTCGAAATGACATCCAATCTGAGAAATGGTCCATCAGCAAGCACACACAGCTCAGCCCAACAGATGCTTTTGGGACAATTGAATTCCAAGGAGGAGGCCACTCTAATAAAGCCATGGTAATCTAAAAGTAGCCATGCTTACTATAATGCTTCTCTAGTCATCAATTCTCTACCTTTCTACCCCCTGACCCCCCACTCTTACCTTTGGTCTTTACTAACATTTTATTTACAAAGTCTCAAGAGTCAAGAAATCTTGATGTCTCACTTTGGTAAAGAATGATAATTAGTAGCAGACCTTTATAAAGAGTTTTAAGATTTGTAAAGTGATATTCTCCGAACAACCTTGTGGGCTGGATAGAGCAAATGTTGTGATTCACATTTTACATATGGGAAAACTGAGGCTCAGGCCAAGTGACTTAGAATTAAAGGTTTACAGCTGGAAGGGACCTCAGTGACCATCTACCAGGGATGGGGAACCTATGCTCTCAAGATCACATGTGGCCCTCTAGGTACTCCAGTGTGGCTCTCTGCCTCCACCACTCTCAGTCAAAGGACCACATTTGAGGATCTAGAGGGCCACCTGTGGCCTCGAGGCTGCAGGTTCCCCAACTCTGACAGTCCAATGCTTCCATTTTATAGAGGAGAGGAAACTGAATACAAATGAAGTAACTATCTCAGGGTCACTCAGAAGGTGCATGATAGAGTCAAGATTGCAATTCATGTCTTCTGATGTAAGAGATCAGTTATTCTTTCCACTGAAGTATATCTACATGTTGGAATTTGGACTCTGGTCTTCCACCTCTAAGAACAGTGTTCTTGACACTATCCCACAGTAAAGATAAGAACCAAGGATATTGGGATATAAGACTCTAAGAGTAAAAAATTCCAGTTCTTCACTTAGTTTCATTGATATTTCACTCGACAGGTGATAAATGAATATGGCCAATCATATCTGTCCTTATACTAATAATGGCCCTTCACATTAGCTCTGCGCTATATTTCCAAACAAGGGTTTGTCATATAAAAAAATGGATTTCTTTTTTCTGGAAGGAAATCTTTAAGAAAAATCTAGACCTCTTTGAAGAATCATAACTTCTATACTGAAGCTTAAATCATGGACCCAACTGTTACCATTGGGTAGATTGTATTTGCTTGCAGAAAACTACACCCTATTGTATTGGAAAGTAGAACCACACTAGTCTGGCAATATGTTTCATCTGTGACCTCAGTCTTTGGGTTTGTTTCTAGGTATATTTTTTTTAAATGACATTGTACTTGGGTACTTTAAAGTTTTCTGATTTTGGAGAAAAAAGCAAGCAGATCACAAAGTAAAATAGTGACTCATGATGTACTACTTATGTTATGAAAATGAGTAGGGAACTATTGCTTTCACTGCCACATTTCACTGAACCAGTCACGAAGATGAAGGATTTATAGATCATCTAGTCTGCTGTTTAGTCATTTTTCAGTCATGTCCAACTTTTCATGACCCTATTTGGGTTTGTTTTTTGGCAGAACTACTGGAATGATTTGCCATTTCCTTCTCTAGCTCATTTTGCAGATGAGGAAACTGAGGCAAAAAGGGTTAACTGACATAGTGAATTAGCGTCTGAGACCGGATTTGAATGCAGGTTTTCCTGACTCCAGGCCCAGCGCTTTATCCAGTGTACTACTGAGCTGCCCTCATCTAGTCTAGTCCCCTCATTTTATGACTAAGAAAATAGACCCAGAAAGGCTTGCTCAGTGTACAACTCTCTGCTATCTAATCCAGGATTCTTTCTCTGTAATCCAATTCATTGTTCTCCATTGCAAATGTTAATTCTTCTGTTTGAAATTTAAGTAGCTTCACAATATTTCCCCTTCCTACTTTCCAGTCCTTTTACATTTTATTTTGTTGTTGTTGTTGTTGTTCAGTTGTGTCTGATTCTTCATGGCCTCATTTGAGCTTTATCTTGGGAGATATACTAGAGTGGTTTGTCATTTCTTTCTTCAGCTAATTTTACAGATGAGGAAACTGAGGCAAACAGGGTTAAGTGACTTGCCCAGGGTCACACAGCTAGTAAGTGTCTGAGATCAGATTAGAGCTAGGAAGATGAGGCTTCCTGATTTCTGTCCCAGCACTCTATCCACTGCGCCACTTGGCTGCCTTCACATTTTATATCTTTCCTTGTTATCTGTGACATAGTTATGGTGGTCTCATCTCTGCGCCTTTGCACTGACTGTCTTCCATTCCTAGAACTCGTCTTCTTTTCATCTCCACTTTCCAGAATATTTCATTTACTTTGAAAATCCCGTTTAAATACTGCTTTCTACATGAAACCTTCTCTGTCCTCTCCAGCTGCTATTTAGAATATATTTGAGTGGTAGAGAGAAAGCAGAAAGCTGTGTGACTCTGAGAAAACTACTTCATATGTATTTCATACATATTCTGTGTACTTATTTGTATACATATTGTTTCCCTTACTTGACTATAAATTCCATGAAGGCAGGGATTTTTTTTTTCCATTTTTGTCTTCGTATCTTTAGCACTTGGTGCAGGTCTTAGAATATGGTAAGTACTTAACGAATATTTGTTGATTGATTGACATGACAGAAGATCAAGCTCTTTCTGTCTGTCACACGAAGGATCACTGTGGTTAAAATTTACTGTAACTCATCTTTGCCAAGTCCTGCAGAGCTGAAGAGTAGGTTAATTAGGCTTTGTACATGAAGCACCAGGTAGAATGAACATTTATCAGTTGTCTAGTCCAATGAACGATGCGTTATTGGCCTCCTCCCCTAAAAAAAGTAGGCCAAGAGACACCCATTCCTTCATCTTTATTTATAATATAAAACAGGTTTTTAACTCTACTCAGCTATTCTAGAATAGTGCATTAAGAGGGAGTGTTATAATCATTTTTCATAAGCAGATTCCCAAGGGTGGAAACTAGCTAACACAGCAATTTTTGAATACACTTAGTGCAAGGTGACTCACGCATCAGCTTTACAAGGACAGTGTTAGATGGGCACTATCATCTTTCACCACCCCTCCCCCCCAAATAAATACCTGCTGTGTGCCAAATACAGAGCCATGAATATAGGAAGTTCACAATAAATATTTTTGATGAAGAGTGTTGTCAAGTTAAGGTCTCTCCCTTTTATGAGCTCTGATTCTAAAGTAATGATGGACTTTTCCTTTAAACAAATAGTCCTGAATTAACGTGCTCATGTAATATGTCTGAAAGTGCTCCTGCTTTGGGAGGCTGTAAACTGGGCATTCTTTTTTTTCCTGTAAAAAGTTTTTTTATTTTTTCCATAATTACATATATATAACATTTTTAATGTTCATTTTTACAAGATTTTGAGTTCCAAATTTTTCCCTTTCTCCCCTCCCTTCTTCTGAAAATAGTAGGCAATTTGATATAATTTATACGTATGCTATCATATAAAATACATTCCCATATGTTATAGCTGTAGAAGAAAAATAGATCAAAAGGAAAAAAACACAAGAAATAATAAAGTGAGTGAAAAAAGTATTCTTCAGTCTGTTCAGAGTCCATCTTGATCTGAATGTGGATAGCATTTTCCTTTGTGAGTCCTTTGTACTTGTATGGGATCATTGTGCTGCCGAGAAGAGCCAGATCCTTCATAGTTGATCATCCCATGATGTTGCTGATACGTGTTTGTTTTCCTAGTTTTACTCCTTTCACTTTGAATCAGTTTGTACAAGTCTTTCAATGTTTTTTGTCCTGAAATCTACCTGTTCATCATTTCTTATTACACAATAGTATTTCATTCCATTCATATACCACAGCTTGTTCAGCCATTCTCCAGCTGATGGGCATCCCCTCAGCTTCCAATGCTTTGCCACAGTGAAGAGAACTGCTATAAATATTTTTGCACCTGTAGGTCCTTCTCCCTTGTTTATCCTATCTAGTTGTAGTATTGCTGGATCAAAGGGTATGCACAGTTTGGTTGCCCTTTGGGCATAGTTCCAAATTGCTCTCCAGAATGGTTAGATCTGTTTACAACTCCAATAACAGTGCACCAGTGTCCCAATTTTCCTGCATCCTCTCCAACATTTATCATTTTCCCTTTTTGTCAAAGAGCCAATCTACCAATCTTATTGGTGTGAGGTGGTACTTCAGAGTTGTTCTAATTTGCATTTCTCTAATCAAAATTAATTTAGAACACTTCTTCATATGCCTATAGATATCTTTAATTTCTTCATTTGAAAGCTGCCTGGTCATAGCCTTTGAACATTTGTCAATTGGGGAGTGGCTTGTATTCTTATTTCAGTTCTCTATATATTTGAGAAATGAGGCCTTTATCAGGGACACTTGCTTTAAACATTATTTTCCAGTTTTCTGCTTTACTTCTAATATTGGTTTCATTGCTTTGCTTGTATAAAAGCTTTTCAATTTAATATGATCAAAATTACCTATTTTACTTTTGTAATGCTCTCTATCTCTTGTTTCATTGTGAATTCTTCCCCTCTCGTAGATAATGACAGGTAGACTATTCCTTACGCTTCTAATTGCATTGTTCCATTGTTTATGGTATCTTTTGGTAAGTTGCAGTTTCCTTAATTATTTTTTTAATTAGATCTATTTTTGCTTTTACTTTATCTGAGATCAGGATGCCTTCCTTCCCCTGCTTTTTACTTCAGCTGAAGCATAATAGATTCTGCTCCAACCCCTTGCCTTTACTCTGTGCGTGTCTCCCTTCTTCAGGATACTTCTTGTAAACAACATATTATAGGATTCTGGTTCTTGATTCACTCTACTATCCATTTTCATTTTATGGGAGAGATCATCCCATTCATGTTTACAGTTATGATTACTCCTTGTATATTTCCCTCTATCTTATTCTTCCCCTGTTTGTCCTCTATCTCCTTTTACCCTTTCCCACCTCACCTGTGTTTTGCTTCTGTCTACCATATCCCATGATCTGCCTATCAATCCACACCCCCCTAAGCTGAGCATTCTTTACTTGGGATCTATGAACTTTTTAAATGTTTCTATAACTATTTCAGTGCAATCGGCTTCATTTGTCATCCTATACATTTTATTGTATGTGTCTAAAAACATTTTTCCCCCTGAGAAGGGAGCTGTGTGCTTCCCCAGGTTGCTAAGATAAATCCATGACACAATAAAGGTTAAGAACCCCTGCTTTAAACTTGCATCAACAATGCAGCAATTACTCAAAATGTTTTACAAACTTTACAGTTTTTTTAGATTCCATTTACGAACCACATGATAAGATGTCTCAGGACTTTTTAGATTATATTTTAGTTATTCTTTTAAATGTTTTCAATTACATTTTTTCATTTTTAACATTCTTTTTTTAAGTTTTTGAGTTCTAAATTCTCTCTCTCCCTTTCTGTCCCCACCCATTGAAAATACAAGAAATATGATATCAATTATACATATCTGAAACAGATTTCCATATTAGCTATGTAGTAAAAAAATAAAAAGTAAGAAACATAAAGGAAGAGAAAAAAGTACATTTAATCTACACTCAAAGTTAGTCAGATCTTTCTCTCTGGTGGTAAATAGCATTTTTCATCATGGGTCCTTCTGACTTGTCTTGGATCACTGGATTATTGCCTTGATCAGAGTATTTCATAGCTAATACGTAGCTAAGTATTTCATAGTTCATCACCATTATAATATTGCTTTTACTGTATACAATGTTTTCCTGGTTCTACTTGCTTCACTTTGTATCAGTTCATATAAGTCTTCTCAGGTTTTTCTGAAACGATCCTATTCATTTCATGATAATGTTTCATCACATTTATATATCACAATTTGTTCAGCCATTCCCAATTGATCAGTATTCAGGATTCTTTAAAACCATTTATTGGATTGATCCTGTGATTTCATTGCTTTAGGGAATTCCCATGGTGGACAATCCCTCTACCAATTCTGATGGACAACTGTTCTGTCTTACAGAGTTTCTTGAAGCACTAAAACCTTAAAGGGCTTCCTAAGGGTCACCTAACCAGCATATAGCAAAGGTGGGATGTGAGGATGTGAACCTAGCTCTTCCTGACCACAAGAGTAGCTCTCTACCCACTCTGCAACATTGCCTCTGGGGGAAAAACACACACACAGATACCTACGTACATATACTTTATATGTACATGCTTATAAGTGTGTATGTATGCATCTTGTTTACAAAAGATATTCTTTTCAGTGTGATCAATGACCATGTTTACTCGAATTACTTTCAAATAACCTTTAGTTGTTTCCATCAGTTAAATTCACCCTTCACAAATGAAGACATACCATTATCCAGAATATTCAAAAGAATAAGATAAAGATGATGGAGGCAATTCCAAAAGAGGATTTGCAAAAATATATTGAAGAATCGCAGTTTAATTAAAATGCATATGTAACTTCTCCCTTTCTCCACAATGAATAGATATATTTAGCTTCAGAAGAATGCTTATTTTTTTTAAAAAGGCATTCATATTACAATCATGCCTCATACAATAAATCAGTCAGCATTTATTAAGCACCTACTGTACACCACTACAGTAGATGCTAAGGGGTATGGAAGGAACTACAAAGGCAAGAATGAAGTAGTACCTGTACTTATTGTGTAATTTTTAAAAGTGTATTTCCTGTCACTTAGTAAGAGCTTAATAAATGCTTGTTGAATTGAATTGGTTCACTTTCTTTTCCTTTTGAAAAAGAGTACTTTTTTCATAGGCAAGTGATAAAGAGGTTCCAAATACAGGTTTTCATCAACAGTTTCCAGAAACAGTTTCTAAAAGCCAAAAGAAACTGGCAGCTCACCACTTTCTTCCACCTATGTCATTTGTACTTGTCACTAGGGTGAGGATTTCTGTTGAAGACATACCAGAATTTTAGAGCCTTTTTTTCTGGCAAAAATTCAGGATACAACACAATTTTTACTGATCAGTACATTTGGTAAATCTGCATAAGCAAAATTCACTAATTTGTTCAAATAGAGAACATTAATAAAGGGCATAAGTGGGTATTGAATAATCTAATTTATTTCAGTTAAAGAAATATTTGTAATCATAGGATCATAGCTATACAACTGCGAGCCAAAACCTTTACTTTATAGGTGAGGAATCTGAAGGCCAGAGAAGTTAGGTGACTTGTCCAAGGTTGCTCAGGTAATAAGGGGCAGAACTTGCATTCAAATTCAGGCCCTTTAACTCCAAATTTGACAGTCTTCTTACAGTGCATCCCACTATATAGTACCTTTCATTATCAGGGGGTGGGGTGATATCTCTTCTTGCCACACACTTTTCCTATACTTTGGATTCTTCAAAAATGATGAAGTGACAGGAGAGACTTTGAGAACCCTAGAAACAGGAGCTCTCTGGATGGAAACATTATGAAGTATACTTGTGGCAGAATAAACACCAAAAGAATGAGCACTTAATAAGCATTTCTTCTGCTCTGGAAAATAGAAAATCCATTTGATCATATAACGATTTAGTGCTCCAAGACCCTACAAAAAAACCTTAGGGTGTCAATATTTCTGTAAGAGTCTGTAGGAGCAAATGAGAGCATTTCTTTGACAAGCTGTCTGTGGGTAATTGTTTTAGGCATCTGATATGCCGGACTGGTCTCAGACAAGCAAGCAGAAAGAGAAAAACTTTTTTTTTCTTTGACCAGATATCAAAGCAAAGCAAAATCTCTGTCTTCCCTATGTATATACCATATGATATTAAGGCAATTAACATTTACATAGCACTCTGTGCCAGGCATTGTACAAAGCACTTTACAATTTTTGTTTCATTAGATCCTCATAATGCCCCTGAGAGGTGGATACTATTATTAACCCCATTTTATAGAAAGGAAATTGACATAAAAATTTGTCCAAGGTCACATAACTGGTGCCTGAGATTGGCTTTGAACTCAGGTCTTCCTGACTGCAGGCCCAGCACTGTATTCACTGTGCCAAAAGGGCCATTCCCGTACTACTTCTTAAAGGAGCCTATTCACTCAATGGACTTTACCTCCCTCTAAGTGAATACCTGGAAAGGCCAAGGTCTCCCATTGTATCCTGGGCCATCTTCAGTCATCCTGATGAATATCTGGTCACTGGATTCAGATGGCTCTGGAGGAGAAGTGAGGCTGGTGATCTGCATAGCCCTCCCTCACTCAACACAAAGTCAAGTGCAAGTCATGTCATCATTTCTCTGACATCATAGGCTTCTTTGAAAACAAAGCTACAAACACAACCATAGGATATAACAAGTAGAAAGGATTCTTTGGTCCCTATACAGACACATGCTTATTTTTTGGCAGATTTGAAACTGGCAAATAGGATGGGCATTGTTGTCTATGGCACAAAGGGTTTGTTAATATCGAATGGATTTTGACCTTTCTTGCCAGTTTCTGATTCCATGACTTATCAGTAGCACATGTGTAGGCATGAAGGTTAGGCAATCAGTAGAAACGATCCAAGGCTAAAGCTGGGCTAGGCTTATCCAGAGATATGCTAAGAGGGTTAGGGATGGACGACCTTAAGCAAATCACTTAAATTACCTAATCCTCAATTTCCTCATTTGTTAAATTTAAGGTTTGGACTGGAATATGACTTTTATAGTTCAAACACCCTATGTAGCTGTGGCATAAATATACTAATATATTCACACACATACACACACACACACACACACACACACACACACACACACTATTCCTTAGCAGAGACATGTACCCAAAGGTTTTATTACCCTTGTGACCTTGGAGAAGTCACAACCTTACTGGGCCTTAGGTTGCTTATCTTTAAATTTAAGGGCTACGCTAGATGATTTCTGTGGTTCTTTCCAATTCTAAATTTATTAGCATATGATCTTAAGAACAGTTAATTTTCTCCCTTAGTATCATTTATTATTATAAGCCCACAACACATGGTGTCACATAGTTGGCACATAGGTTTAGAAATCAAGTTAGAAAATGTAAGATCCACTAGTACAAATATGGAAATATGTTTTACACAATTGCACATTTGTAATCTACACCAAATTGCTTACCATTTTGGGAAGAGGGGAGGGGAGGGAAGAAGGGACAAAAATTTGGAACTTAAAATTTTGTAAAAGTGAACACTAAAAATTTCTTTTACATATAATTTGAAAGAATATTATTAAAAATAACTTCATAGGTTTCAAAGGAATTATTTTAAGACTTAAGGAACAACAACAATAATAGTAAAGTGTTTTTCATAAATTTCATCTCACAAGATCAGACCATTACGTACTGAATCACCGTCTTTTTTAATAATATTTTTTCAAATTATATGTTAGCCCATTTTTGTCTCTCTATCTCTGGTGACTAACAAAGTGTCTGGCACATAACAGATGCTTATAAATGCTGATTGATTGAAGATATAAGCACTTCTTTTGAGTTATCATCATTCTTAATAAAAAGGTGACTACTATTCTTTCTTGTTAAGAATGATAATTACTACTTCATGAGACATGCATCCGCTGGTTTTGTTGGGCAATATTTTTAGGCATGGCTACTACTCAGGCTGTTGCCTTTTATCCCACCACGAGGCCCTCAGTATTCTTTTCCCTTTTCTCTAAAGCACTCAGGAAAAATTCTTCACTTAAAACACAGTGCAGAGGGAAATTATTTGGTCTAGCAAATGTCACACACCTTGCCAGGGATCTAAGATTTACTCCAATCCCATTGTTCTCTGTCCACTCCGTGCAGGAGGAGACCAAATTAGAAGTCTCTCTCAAATTCCACGGCAAACCAAGCTATTCTTAAGGTGACAGAAAAGTCAGGAATTAGTTGGTTTCAGAAGCTTAGAGAGGTCTAGTGGAAATTTTTAGCACAGTAGGTGCCTAATAAATGTTATTGAATTGGAAATTCTGAGGCTGATGAAGCTACAATCACTGCTGAGGTGTCTTCTCCTAAAATGATTTCCATATAACTCTAAGTCATTAGGTTTAATGTGGGTTTGTCTACGTCTTCAATACTGTGCATTTTTCCAAGCTATTTTGTCCCTGAGTTATCACCATCTACACCACCACTCTGGTGCTGCTGTCAGTGTTCTCCAACACACACATTCCAATATTAGGGAAAGGCAACTCTGAATGAAGATGATGACAGTACAGGTGTTAATGAATGGAAGCAGTTACTGGTGCTCCTACTAATAAACTCTTCCCATTGCTCTTAACACTGAGTAGAGAAATGTGACCCAATCAAGAGACTGGTGTTTACATTTTTGTAAATCATCTAAATATTTCCCTTTAGGTTTTCCACTGCTGCTCTGTGCATGTTGGAAAAGTGTGAATCTCTCAATTCTTTTTTATATATTTTGAATAGCTCTGATTCCTTACTTCATACTCAAGAGTTACAAGCGAATCAGTAGGGTCAAAATCAAATCCTTATTGTATTAGAATTGGGGTAGCTGTTGGTGTTATAGCTTCTAAACCTCATTTTGCTAAAATACCCTAAGCATTAAACTTACAGCAACAAATTTGCTTTTTCTTTGATGATGTAAATCTCATTTGTGAATATTATTGACTAGCATTATTATTAAATTTAATGAATTCTCTTTCATTAAACAAAAATAGCTTAAGCATTGAACTGTGGTCAGTTAAGTAGCTATATATTTGCAAAGGGCAGAGACTGGAGGATATTAACAATGACATGAGACTTGCCACTACAGTATGTAAAGGGAGGTGAGTAATTGGTAAGCCTCATTGGTGTTGAAAGCACTAACTAGAACCCTTTGTCATTAGCTTTCCAGATTGAAGACATGTGGGGCAGAGAGAAATTCCTAGAAATCATACAGTCATACTCTAGGATTCTCAATGGATCTCATAAATAGTCTTCTAAGGTCTATTTTATAGGCAAGGCAGTATAAAAGGGGGAGACCTAGCCTTGGAGTCAGAAAAATCTGTGTTCACATTTTTCTTCTGATATGGTATATTGACTGTGTGATATGGGGAAAGTCATTTGATATCTTGTTGACCAAGGCAGGGCTAACTACAAATTGTGTAATAGTTCCCTGTGTACATTAGCAGAGGGAGTTTCCTACAAAACCATCAATCCAACACCACAACCCCCAAAAAGTGTTACTGTTGTTTTCCCGCAGAAGAGGCATCATGGCATAATGATATAGCCTTTAATGCACTTCCCAACATAGAGAAAAACTGGAAAACTCCTCACTGCCTTCATGAAGGAAAAAGAAGTTTAATATAATAAAGAAAAGAATTTTTAAAATGACTTTCCATTGGGTTGGTAACATTTCCCTAGAGCAAAAACAAAACAGAACAACAACAAAAATCCCTAATGATTTTATTTCAGGAATTTTGAAAGGAATACAAATTTTACATAGATTATTACATCTTGATTTTATTTTAAAACTGTGATTTACTACACTTTTGTACTTATTTTTAAGTTTTAATTAAAATTTTATTTAAGGGTGTTCTAGCATGTGGTCTAGACACAACTACAAGAAAAAGTTTGGCTGAAAGTGTAGCCAACTAATTATCCTGGTCAAATTGTTCGAAAAATAGGCTAAAATGAATCAAAGAAAGATTACAAATATGTATACCTCGAGGAGTTTTTTGAGCAATTTCTTTTTTCGCTTTTATTTTTTAACATTAATATATATTTATGGAATAAAACCATAACACAGTACAATAAAAAAGATGATTGTACATGAAACTGCAAATCTGCTAAGTAGAACTTGTTATTCCTTTTAAATACATAACAAAAGCATCATATAAAATTCTTTATTTTCCTTTTTTCTATCCTCTCCCTATCCTGCCCTAGAGATGGCTACCATTAGATATAAATAAGTGTGTGTATGTACATACATACATATATATATATACTCATATACATATATATGTCAAATTATATTATATATACTTTTACTTATCAGTTCTCCCTCTGGATGCAAATATTATCATTCTTTATATATCCCTTATAGTTAATTTGGGTCTTAAATAGTAAATAAAGGTCACTTTCCCAACCCCATTACCGTTGATTATATACTCTGTATGAAAAAGGCAGAAGACAATGTCCTGTCTGATCCATAAAGTTCTTTCTAAAATGGAACCTTGACTTTTGCCATTGAAGCATGTTCATGGTTTCTGTACATCTTATGTGGAACAGTCCATTCCAAAGTTGAATTCTATTACAGTAAGCCAAACTTCCAGTGAGCATATACTATGGATTTACTCAGAGATACTTCCAAGATTTTGGTAAGAAGTACATAGCAAAAATCACTTAAATATATGGAACACCAAAGGAAGAAATGAATGCTTTCATATGCACTTTACCACTTAAGTATCTTACACTCTTTACTATATAATTGTGCCTTAAGATAGAGCTTTAACATATAATGATAACTGGTACATACTAAAGATTTATAATTATTTGTTGAGTATATAAATTAGTGAATATGAGCAGCCTCAAAATTACAGATAAATGACATTCTAATGTTGACGTATGAATTGGTTGGCTGCAATTCAGGATATAGTTACACTATAAATGCAATATTATACAGTGCTATAAATGGTGGTTAGAGTCCAAGGCCAGTACTTAAGAGCCTAGTTAGCTTATAATTTAATTCAGTTCCATTGAAAAATAATTTATTAATTATCTTCTTAGGCACGAGAATAAAAAGACAAAAACAAAACAGCAATTTTATCTTTTATAAAATAATTTTGATTTTAAAATAAAAGTTAGTGTATTCTGTAAACTAGATATAACTATAAAAAATTATAGCTGAAAGGATGATCAACTAATTACCAGTGCCAAATGGATCTGGAGAAAAAAAGCTTAAAGTGAACCAAAGGAAGGTAACAGGTGTTCACATCTACTGTAGCACCTACTTCATAGTGTTATGGAATCAAATGAGATCATTTCCTACAAAATGCTTTGCAAAACTCAAAGTTGTATAATGGATATTTTGGTGGCTCAGGAGATACAATGCTGGACCTGGACACAGGAAGAACTTGGTCCAAATAATCCTTCCAATGCTTACTAGCTGTGTCACCCTAAGCAAGTCACCCTCTGCCTGTCTCAGTTTTCTTATCTGTAAGATAGGGATAATAATAACACCTACCTCCAAGCATTGTTATAAAGGTTGAAAAACATGACAATGCTTTGCAAACTAACTATTATTATCACTGTTACATAAATTTGAGCTGTTATTAACATTGACTACTCTGCTTTCCTTAGAGGGGGTGCTCAGCTAGAAGTATATATGTCTGTTCCCTTAAACATTGTTAGTCTAGGGGCATGGTTTTCAGTTCAAGCTAAACTTCTAATCCCTATTTCCTTAATGGGGAAAGAAGCATTCAAGCTTTATATTCAAGGTTTCACCCCTTTCCCACCAAATGTCAGTTCCACAATGAGTACATATAGCAGGCAACAAAAAATCTCATTTATCTAAGTTAACAACAAAACAGAAATCAAAGAAAGCACGCAAAGGAGAAGATGTATCAGGTAATACAGAATAAAGGAGCTCACCCACTGAGTTGAAAGGTAACAGCACAACTGTGAGAGTCCCAGATCACCCAAGAGCAAACTCCTCAAAGTCTCTGATGTAGCAAACTGTGGCTGGATGCATGAAGGAGACTGCCAGCTCCCCTCTTGATGACTTTTTCCCAAAGTCTTATTCTCCCTTTAGTAACTTGAAATGGTGTTTGGTATCATCTCTCTTCTTCTTTTGAAGCAAAGTTCCTAAGGATACTTGAAGAATGTCTAAAGAGAACAGAGCTCTCCTTTCTCCCACTCTCCCCAACTCTGCCCTGTCCTCCCTCCACAAGAGTCATTGCTCTCTACTCATGAGGAGTCTCATCCCAATGAGTTTGGGGACTCAGCTTACAAATACATAAGGAAACTTAGTCTCACAGGGTTGAGATTTGTCCATATTTATTCAACTATCAAGAGCCTGAGCCAGGATTCAAAAGCAAAGACAGATGCCTTGTGTACATAGGAAAAAAATGTGATGGCCATCATACATAACCAAAGCCTAGTCAAACAAAAGGCTATGTAGCATTTGCTCAAGAGCTGGTAATAATGGGGGGGGGGGGGGGGAAGGATATAAGTAAAAAAAATAGTGGAAAACTAAGATGCATTTGCTACTCTAACAAAAGCTGCATCAACATACAGAAACGATGTAAAGTGAAGAAGCTAGACTATATGACTATATGCTCCTGGAGGGCAAAGACTATTTCTTTCATTTTTCTTTTGTATCTACACGAGAGACAGAATTGTGTAGTGGAGAGGGAGCTTAATTCAGAACCAGAAAGTCCTGGGTTCAAGTACTAACCTCTGCTACATACTAGCCATGGGCAAATTGACACTTAACCTGTCACCCTCTAAGTAGTTCCCTTAGACTATAAATTGTAGATAAGGAGCTAACCTTCATCAACAGTTCAGTTCTGCCACTGAAATCATACATCCCGTCCCTACGCTCAGAGTCTAGTGGGTGCTTAATGAACAGTTTGTTGATTTAACTTGAAGGACTCCAGAATCTTAACTTTGCTTTTCACATGCCAGAGCGAGCCTTCTTTCCTTTGATTCCAAACAATAGACTCACTAATGGTGTGTGGTTCTTTAAAATCTCTTATGGGCATATGCCATTTTATAAGTGTCCACCATGAGCACATGCTTAATGATGAATTATTAATTCATTGAATACTTACTATAATGTACTATAATACAATTATCAGTGCATAATAGTTCTATAACAGTTTTAGGTTTCCAGCATATTTTGCCACAACAATTCTATATGGTAGATACTACGGAATGGATTAAGCATTTATTAATCACCAGATATATATATATAAAACACTGTGTTGTGTTTTACAGTTATTTATTTCATTTGGTCCAAGTTAAAATCTTCATTTTGTGAAGGAGAAGCGTTAAGAATATCAAGTTTAGCACATTGCTAAACATGTACCAGCACACCTGGTGATATGCCCTTGGCAGGTTATAAAATCATAGAATTTAAAGCTAAAAAAGGATGCTAGACATCTCTTATGCCAAACTCGCCATCCTACAGATAAAAAAAATCTACAATATCAGAAAGGTATTATCCCCTAGATTACAAATATAGTAAGAAACGGAGTCAAGATTCTAATTCCAAATTCAACACTCTTTCCACTATTTCTTGCTGATTTAGGGGGAGGGGAAGTCCACCTGGCAAAAAAGGCAACTAGGTAGGAAAATGGATAGAGTTCCAGGGCTGCAGTCAGGAAAGTTTAATCTTCCTGAGTTCAAATCTGGTCTCAGATACTAGCTGTGTGACTCTGGGCAAGTCACTTAACCCTGTTTGCCTCAGTTTTCTCATCTGTAAAATGAGCTAGAGAATGAGATGGCAAATCGCTACAGTATCTTTGTCAAGAAAATCCCAAATAGGGTCACAAAGAGTTTGACATGACTGAAATGACCAAAAAAAGCCAAAAAACAAAAAAACAGGTGGCAAAATGTTCTGTGAAAGGTTTCCTGGTCCCTTCCTTCAAGAAGTTTAAAATCTACTTAAATAAACCTAACACACAAGAAATAATTAGGCAGCCAAAAATGTGTAGGTGATTTAAGTATTTGTATTAAAGGCCATAGGCTTGTGTAGTTGGTGATGGCTTTTTAAAAAAAAATAAATATTCTTTAACAATAAGAATAGTTTACAAATGAAAATAATTCTTGGATTTGGTTATTGATCTGATAGAGTACAAGATATATAGATTTTATTTTGATGCCTTAAAAATGCAGCAATTGCATATAGCTTAATGAAGCCATACACAATGTAAAACAGGAGAGACAAATGTTAAAGAATTCTATTTCCTCCCGAATATTTCTGGTTATGACTTTTTGTAGGGAGCTGTAGTTTGAACTGAGTCTTAAAGGATGAATAGGTAGAAAAAATGAGGGCAGAGATCATTTTTTAAATGCTTTTGTTGGATTGGTTGGTTTATTTGTTTCTCTAGCATGGTATGTCAAATATGGTAGGCACTTAATAAATTCTTTTTGAATGGAGTTGAGAAGGAAATGCCTTTCAGGTTGGATGAACAGGAGCAAAAGAGGTAGAAAATGTGAATTGTTTGTGCACATGACAGTTAGTGAGGAGATATGCTTGACTAGAGAAGAGAGTGGAGGAGTATTGAGCATATGTAAAGACAACAGTAGAAAAGCAGATTTGAGATTTACTCTAGAAAATGATGACTGTCTTCAAGTACCAATGGGGCTGTCATGGGGAAGATGGATTAGATTTGTTCAGCCTGTGCCCAGAGGGAAAAAATGGAGGGGAAATTACACAAAGGAGTTAATATGAAAAAAAATTCCAAAGAATTGGAACTGTCCCCAAATGGAATGAACTGCTTAAGAAAGTAATGGACCCTTTCTCTTCCAGCAAATACGAGATCAAGCATATTGTAAAGCCAATTATTTCTTCACATACAGGTTATATCAGATTACTCCTCTAGCTCTCAAATTCTGCACCAAACAAGAGAGTAGCTGAAGAGGGAGGAATGACTGAAAAAAAAAAAAAGACAGTGGGGATGATAGGTTCATAGATCTAGAGGTTGAAGGAGCCATCCAGTCCAACTCACTTATTTTATAAATGAGGAAACTGAGGCCCAGGGAGGTTATGTGATTTCCCTAGGTCACACAAGTAATAAACATCAGGAGTAGGGTTTGAACCCAGCTCCCCTGACTTCTGAGTCAGTGTCAGAGGGGAATGTTTAGAGGAGTTAACTTTGATACAGAGAAGGAAGGAAACAAGCATTTATGAAGAACCTACTATGTTTCAAGTGGTGTACTAGGTACTTTACCAATATTATCTTATTTGATCATCATAACAACCATGGGAGGTAGTATATAGTTAAGGAAACTGAGGTAGAACTTGCCCTAGATCACACCATAATCTGAGGTTAGATTTGAACTCAGGACTTCCTTACTCCAGGCCCTGTACTCTGCCACTTAGCAGCCTTTAGGCAAAAGAATCACTTCTTCCTCAGATGCTGGAGCAAAAGGGGAAGGAATAGGGAGTGTAGGGGATGTAGGAGATGAGATGAAAGGATTTTCTGAGACAGAAGAGGAAAGGATAGTGAATTCATGACAGATGGTTTGAATTGCCTCAGTAAAGTAGTGAAACCCTAGGGGGAAAACTCTGTCCTCCAGTTCTGATATCCTATTAGCTTTGTCCTTTTCCCATGATTTCCAGAACAATTTCCAGATTATTTGGCAGCACATTTCCCCTTGAAGGCAACCAAGCCAAGCTTTAACCAAAGACTGTGACATTGGGACCTAGGAAACAAAGGCCACCATGAGATAGCTATGAGTTGATGTAGGAACCTGAAGACTTGTTTGGGACAACCTCTCTAGGAATGTGATAGAGTAAATCAGGGGAAAATAAAGTCATTGCCAGAAGCTCTTTAAAACAGTGATGAATCAGTGTAGCAGCTATATCACCTAATCTAATTTAAATAGTTTAATAAACCCATTTACTAGGATCTGATTATCATATGTACATATCAAGCTCCTTAGTAGCATGAGACATTTTCATTTTGTCTTTGTATCTCCAAAGCTTAGAGTACTGCCTAGCAGAATGCAGGCACTTAGCAATTCCTTACTGAGTAATTTTGCCATCCTAGTTTATATTAATATAATGCTCTAAGGTTTACAAAGGATTTAAAGCACCTTACTTCATTTGATCTTCATTCTATCCCTGCATTATTTGAACCGTCTTACAGAGGAGGACACTAAGGCTTTCTCATTTTATAGGTGGGGGAACTGAGACGCCAATATGTTACAGGTAAGGACACTGAGTCTCAGAGGTGAGGTAACCAGCCCAAGGTCACATAGCTAAGGGAAAATTGAACTTATGTCTTCCTAGCTCTAAGTTCAGTGTTTAGCACACCAAGTCCAGCAGCATCCTATTTCATATCAGTCAAATGTCTTACTGAAATCCAGATACATAGCCCTGTTAAGAAAATAAATCAAGTAAATTGTCATTTGCTAGATACAATTTGATCATCCCTTCTCATCCTAAGTGCTCACAAACAATCCATTTAATAAATTATTCTGTTATTTTGCTCAAATTTAACATCAAGGTCACACAATCAGTCAATGAAATGGCTAATCCGCATTTTTCTCCTTTTTTTAACAATCAGGGTATTTGTCAGCCACCATTGCTCTAACACTTCTCCTATTTTCTAGGACTCCTCAAAGATAATTGAGAAACATTCAGAAATTATGGATCATAAAAAGTAATTATGGTTCTCTAGGGTATAATTAGTTTGGTCTAAGAAACTTGAATTCATTTACAATAGTTAGGTACTATCGCTTCACTCTTTAGGGGTTTCATTTCCCTCTTAAATTATCTTTGATTTATTCTCATATTGAGAACTCTGCTGGTTGGTAAAACATACAGGAACAAAAAACAGTTTACTTGTTTCAATTGCTTTTGTTTTTCTTTTTTTTACGTTTACCACAAGCATTGGACATCTCCCTTCCTTATCCTTCTTTTCAGGATCCTAAAAACACTCTTTTTATTGTCAGCTTTTACTAGGATTTCTCCTTCCTGATACTAATTTTACTAGATTTTATTTATCCTTGATTGTTTTCCCCCATTTCTGTCCTTTGTACAGATGCTTTTAAATTATGAGCCTGAAAAGCTTCCAGTGCAGCCATACAAATCTTTTTAGATATCTTTCCTTTCTCTTCCTTATAGGGGTTGTTCAAAATTGAGTCACCAGCATTTCATTTTTGAGAGCCTTTTATATATTCAGGACCATCTTCCTTTTATGTCTAGTCTCCCTAAACTTTCTGATACCTATTTTTCTGAGGTCTAAAGTACCCATCTGACTGTCCTTTGGTTAGCTTCTTGACCATAATAAATCAATTTCTCCCCAAGTTTGTGGGACTTGAATTCATTATTCATTCCTTATTAATCAGAATTTGGTCTATGTTCTGAAGAATAAATTTGTCTGCAGAACCTCCAGTCAAGGTTTTATCCTATCTGCTTTTGATTGAGTGAGACTTCCAGGAGGAATGAAGTCCTCCAACACTATTATTTCTTTCTACTGCCAATTTTGTAATCTTTTTAAAGAAAGCATCATTCATATCTTCCATCTGACAGGACAGCCCCACAGCAGTATTACTTCTGTTTCTTTCTCCTTTAATCCTTGCACAAGTTCCCTAAATAAATTTGCGGATTCCCTGAAATGCAGTCCTATTTTGCTTTTTGTTTTTTCCTATCAGATATTTCTTTTAAATGACTTATTGGAAGATATTCAAGTATTCCTCTTAGCTGGTAAATTGTTCTCAATAGTAAATGAATAACTCCCTTTGGTTTCTTTGATAACTATGCTGGTCAAGTAACTTCAGAGACTTTGGGTATGAATTATTCACCAAATAAGACACCCCACTGATAAGACTGTCTACTTTGTCCAACAGTTTCTTCTAAAATGTAGAGTTAGTTCTGGATGATTTGTATTAATGAAAGGGAACAATTAGCAAGGGTTATTGAAATGTGTGTGTGTGTGTGTGTGTGTGAGTGTGTGTGTACACATTGAGGAGTAGAAAGTATGTCTCATTTATTGGAAATACAAGGAAAATCCTGTAATTGTTCCATTGTCTGCAGTGTTTTATTTTAAATTAAAACCTCCTTTCATACTATATAATCTTATTTATGCCAGTGTCTGAATTGATGCTCCTGAGATGTTAACTATAAACTAAGAAACACAAATTATTAGCAAAGCTAAATCAAATGAGCTATAGGGAATGTTATGCCATGCTTTTAAAGTCTAATAGCCACAAACAGCTACTTTTATTGTAATTCAGTATCATTGCCTTGTTCTCATGTGATCTCTCTCTCTTTTTTTAAATAAATGCATTAACTATTACTAGAATATTCTAAAATATTTGACTTGTCTATTTAAAAAAACTTCCCTTCAAAAGCATCTCTTCACTTTGAATTATTATAACCTTATCAGGAAAAAAAATGTGAGCTCGTCAGAGGACTTTTTTTGACTTTTGATGACAGAAAAGAGTTTGACATTAGAAGTGGCAAATTAGGGGAAAACAGTCAAAAATCGATTATTTAGCTCACCAAGTTATATACATTGGTTAATAACATTTGTGAGACCTGGTGCTTTAAGTGCCAAATTAACCTCTTTCAGTTTGCTCATCTGCAAGAATATAAGAATTGGGGGGTGGGGGGGGGGCACTAGATGACCTCCATAGATTCTTCTAGTTCTCAATCTATGGTGCTGTTTCATGAAAAACTTCTTTGTCGAGTTACCGAAGACAAGGAAACAAAGAGACTTTAGAAGTACTAAAAGGTTCTTTTCACAATGACTTTTTAAAATATCTTTTCTTTAATAAAATGGACATGGAAAATGCAGATCTCAACTAGATTGTTTTGTCTTTTACCAGTTAATCAATGAAGATATTGAAACATGCTTTCAATTTCAAAAACTTTATTTTATGTTTTTCCTAGCAAGGCAGAATAGAACACAAAACAGCACACTATTTTTGAGAATGCTAAATAATAGTAGCTAAAGTTCCTTGATGTCTAAAATGCATTTACTTAGATGAACTTGACAGTGTTCTCTCTTTCCCTGTGCTTTTGCCCCCTTCATTTTACAAATGGTCTACCAAGCCCTAACTCTGGGTTAACTCCATCTTCTACCCCTTCTTCTGTGGAAAGAGTCACACAATCATTTTATCTACTATGAATTTATGTCACCTCAGCTGAGCCCTCACGGTCAAGCCAGTCCTTTAATTCCTTCCTATTTGATTCTCGATCCTACACCCTCCGGAGGTTGTTTCAAACCTTCCCTTCTTTCCTCAAGGCTCTCATACCCTGACTTGCCCTCTCAACAAAGGACTTTGCTTCATACTTAATTGAAAATATAAAGGTAATTCTCCTTTAGCCTCCTCTACTCTCATATTACACATTTCATAATTCCTTGACATCAACCCTTCTTTTTCACCTTCTTTATTCCAGTCTCAACTAGAGAGGTGGCCTTTGCCCTAGCCATTGCCAACCCTCCTACTCATACCGCTGATCCTGTCCCTTCCCATCTTCTTAAGTAAATTGTCTGCATAATCATCCTCTCTGTTCTCTTCAGTCTCTCCCTATGTGCCACCTCCTTCCCTGCTGACTGAAGATATACCCAGTTTTATCTATTCTAAAATAAAGTCAGATTCTTCACTTAGCTTACCATTCCTCCAAGCCATATCACCCAATAATTCTTGTCTTTCTTAGAAAAAACTTGCCTCTCCTTCCTCTTGTTTCACTCATTTCTCAACACTTTACAGTCTGCTTTTCATCTTCACTCAAATGAAATTGCTTTCTCCAAAATTGCCAGTGATCTCTTAATTATCAATTTCAGTGTCATTTTCTCAATCCTCCTTGTTCTTGACCTCTCTACTGCATTTAATAGTACTGGTTACCCTTTCCTCCTGAATATTCTCTGGGTTTTCATGACAGTGGCTATAGAATCAGAAGACTTAGATGCAAATCTCACCCTTAACACTTACTACCTGTTTGAACATGATCAAGTCACTTTGCTTCCCTTGGCTTCAGTTTCCTTATCTGTAAAATGAGAGGGATTAGACTATGTGACCTCTATGGTCCCTTCAAATGCTAGCTCTATGATTATATGATTCTCTGAACCCTCTAGCCATTCCTTCAAAGTCTCATTGTTGGATCATTATCTGTGCATTCTATCTTAACTGTAAATATACCCTAAGGCTCTGTTCTGTGCTCTTTCCCTTTTTTTCTTTTTCTCTGTGAATCCTCTCTCCATTCAAAAATCACCTCAACTCTCATCATTTCGATTCCACTCTCTGTGCAGGTGACTTTCACATCCATATAGTTTTTATGTCCCTGGCCTCTCTTCTGAACCATATTCCCACCTCCCCTACTGCTTTTTGGACATTTTGAATTAGATGTCCCATAGGTAACTCAAACTCAACATGACCAAAACAGAATTATCTTTCTCCCCTCCCAATTCACCTTTTATAACTTCCCAATTTTGGAGAAGGATATTGACAACCTTCTAGACAGTCAGTTTTTCAATCTAGAACTTATCAGAGGTTCTTACCCCTTGATCTATGAAACGTTTTTCAAAAATTTTGATAACTCTCTTTCAATATAGTTGATTTCCTTTGTACTCCTATGCATTTTAATGTATGCATTTAAAAACATTCTGAAAAGGGCTTCACCAAATTGCCAAAGGAGTCTATACACAAATTAAGTTAAAAACTCTTATCTTAAACTATTCATTCTTCTTCATCTGTGTTTTCAATCAATTGTCAAATCTTGTTCTTTCTACCTCAAATATTATCACTCTCCTTCTCTTCAATTCATAAAACCACTACTCTAGTTCAGGCCTTCATCTATTCTTACCTTAATGTATCAGTAAGCACCCCAACATACACACAGGTTCTTACATCTGCATTCATAAAAGGAAAGTAACTTTCAAGGGGGTAACAATCACTTTAATCAAGCACATGTGTCAGTGCTTTAACCAAGCACATATATCATTCACCTGTTTCAGGAGAGTCAGCACCCCGAACTTCAAAGAAAATACAGAGAAATTAAAGATCAACAGACATGGCTTCCTTTGCCTGAATTCAACAGACAGTTGGACACCAACTGTCTGACCAGCATTACTAGAGAAGGAAGCACTGACATCTGGGTTCTCAAAGCCAGAGGGCTCCTTAGTAGCTTCCCAGAGTTCTCATTTGGCATTCAAACCTTATTACAAAAACTAAGCTCCAAAGTTAAATCTCACCCTCAGAATCTTTATGCACTTTTTAGAGCCAGAGGGCATCACAATCCTTGAGAAACAGTGCTTCATTAACAAAAGGGGGTGGATCTTCTTACAAATCTTCCCAGGCCCTACAATGGGTGGGAAGGATCCTCCGAGGTCACATTCAAATAGAGGCATTATACTTCTTGATTACTAAAACAAAAACAGAGAAAAGATTCAATTTTACTTGCCATTACACTCTACCCAACTAGGATCCTTGGCTTTACAAATCTGAATGGCCAGGTATCCTGGAACAAATAGGTGTTATACTTTGCAATCCTAAATCCAGATGATTTAAGCAGCTTACAAGGGCAACTTATATCTGAATAGGCATTTTGAAGAAGTATAATGCCTCTATTTGAATAATGTGATTAAAGAAACCTTTGTGGGAAGCTTGATTAGGGAGCTGTTTTGTAGGAGGGTCCTAAGTACCTTTTGTTTTTTCTGTTGAGGCACTGGGTCAAAGGGTTATAATGTCCTCTGGCTCTAAAAAAGGTACAAATACTCGGAGTTGAGGTTTTACTTTGGGGCTTACTGGAAGTGTTTGTTTGGTCAGATGAGGATTCTGGGAAGCTGCTAAATAGTCCCCCACTCCCCTTTGAAAACCCAGATGTCAGTGCTTCCCTCTCTGGTAACTATGGTCAGACAATTGGAACTATCTGTTGAATTCAGGCAGAGGAAGCCATGTCCATTGACTCTTTTGATTTCTCAATATTTTTTTTGAATTTCAGTGTATTTATTCATTTACATGTTATTCCTCCTAATATAATGTAAGCTTCTATATGGCAGGGACATCATTTTTTTTGTTATTGTTTGCTCATTACCTAGAACAATATGTGGCACTTAGTATGAGCCTAATAAATTCTTGTTGATACAAAGTATCTTCTTTATTGCATTATAAACATGGGAGAAATTTAATAAATAAAATTTGTTTAATTAAAAAAGATTCTTCTTTATCCTTCTGTCATGAAATCCCTTTTCTTCCTTTAATAGCTAATCAAAGGAGAAAGTATTTTTATCAAATGAATGGATGAGTTTTGGATAATCTTAAGTATTTAGAAAGGGAAATCAGATACAATGTCTTGGTCTGATGAAAAAATTGAAATGTTACAAGTTGTAGTCAGGTTCCTCTTAATCAAATCTATGTGCCATTGTCTTTCCGTAAAAGATACATTCCTAAAAAGTTGTGACTACTCTGAATTTTTTTCAGGGTCTTACATTTACAGCTCACAGTTTAAAGGGACAGTCTTTAAAGACAATAAATTTGTAAGGTGAAGATGGTCTTGATAATGCAAATAATCATTCTCTTAGTCAATCTGTCTTGTCAGGATTTTCACATTAAATTATCTAAAATATATACACTTCTAGCAACAACCCATACTTCCAAGATGCCTTAGCCATGATTCTTTTGATAATACTTCCTTTTACAGTATGTGCGGGTGTCCTTTGACACAAAACCTGATCTCCTTCTGCACCTAATGACCAAGGAATGGCAACTTGAGCTCCCCAAGCTCCTCATCTCTGTTCATGGAGGCCTCCAGAATTTTGAACTCCAGCCAAAACTCAAGCAAGTCTTTGGAAAAGGTCTCATCAAGGCAGCCATGACCACTGGAGCATGGATTTTCACAGGAGGAGTTAACACAGGTAAATGCAAGCTATGTATAGTCTCATAGCTACTGGCCATGAGATTGCTCTACACATTTTTATTTAAAGATTATGGCTAATATTAGCTTTTCCTAAAGTCAAATCTTGTTCAAATCCTGTCCATCATACATTTGTGTGTGTATGCATAGGTACACAGCCACACAGACACATACACACACACCTTTATCATGACTCTTTTTTCTTATTCCCTTAAGAGAAAATCCAAATGTTAACTAAAATCATCTCCAAAAAAAGGAAAAAGATTATTTTAAGCATGAATGACAGGTTAGAAAGCTGAGTAATGAAAATTCACTGCAGAACAAATTGAGGTGATTTACAAGAAGGATTATGAGGTTATTTTAAATGAACACAAACTGCTATGTAACTTCACAGTCTAGTAGCAATCTTTTTTCAGTTTTAAGGAGCAACTATTTTTAATGAGAATGCCTGCTTTTTATTTAGAAGGAAGCCTTCTATTATGGTCTCAGACTAACTCAGTCTTGGATTTATGGTATTCCTCTCATTCCTCAACCCAAATTGCTTTATTTAGCTTTTGTGAGACTTAACAGTTTTAAACAACTATTTTCAAAATTTTACTCCATTCTAGATTTAATGGAATGTTTTCCTACCCCCAAAAAAAGAATTTTTTCACTTGTTGGGTATATCCTAGTTAGAGATCATAAACAGAAGTCATTTTCAACCTTATTTCTAATGTAATACAGAAAGTCAGTCAAATCACTTCCTCTCCACCCTGCTCCACTTCACAGATACATAAACAGGGTGCTAAGTGCTTATCTGTGGTGCATTATTAATTTATAAAAGTTAATAGAATCATTGGCTCTAAATTTTTCTGACATATTGTCTATGGCTGAGTCAGCAAGGTTATATATTGGAGTAAGTCAGTGCTGCTGTGAATATAAGTCATTTGAAGCATCCTCACTAGACTTTCTATAACAAGTGGTCTTTAGTTTATGGACAGTTATTTACTATAATATTTTCTCAGCTTTTTGCAAGCTAAATTTTAGTATAATTAAAGACAGCTTTCATTCTTCATCATTTTTTTGTTTTTGTTTTTTAAAAGAATAAACATCTATGTAGTAACTGTTATGCACCAAGGCACAATGCTAAAGGCTTTACAGATATTATCTCATTTGATCCTCACAATAACCCTGTGAAGTAGGTACTGTTATTATTTCTATTTTACTGTTGATGAAATGGAGACAAAAACTTGCCCAGGGTTGGACAGGTAGTTAGTGTCCAGGTCACATCTGAACTCAAATCTTCCTGACTCCAGGTCCACTGTTCTACCTGCTATGCCACCTAACTACCTCTTGAGTAACATTGAAATAAAGCAATTTCAGAACTCTCTGGACTACCTTGAATATGTAGCTTGTATACCTAATACATGTTCTTCCTAGGTGAGCATTTCAATAATATTCTAATTGACTACTCATCAGAATATAAGCACTTTGAGGGCAGAAATCATCTCCTTTTTCTTTACATCATTCCTGTTAAGCACAGTGTGGGTAACTAGGTGGTGAAGTGAATAGGCACTGGCCTTGGAATCCAGAGGACCGAGTTCAGATTCAGCTTCAGACAATTACCAGTTATTTGTAATCGTATTACCAGCTATTAAGTGAATTTCCACTTAACCCTGTTTGCCTGAGTTCCTCATCTGTAAAATGAACTGATCAGAAAAACAGCAAACCATTCCAGTGCCTTTACCAAGAAAACCCCAGCAGGAGTCACAGAGAGGCAGACACAACTCAAATGACTCACCCACAGCAACAACAATAGTATAAATGGTAGATGCTTCATAACTGTGTGCTGAATTAAATCACCCAAGCTAACCTTATAAATTCTTATTCAGTTGTGCCACTGAAAAATAATCATTGAGTGACGTATTAGTTCTTCATTTTTCTTGAAAGTAGTTATGTATCTGTCCTGTAATTTCTTTAGGATTATTCCATAAGTAAAGCAGGATTATTTATAACTACATATTTGTAGAGTCTGGTCCTTTTACTTGTATAATGTAAATCTCAATAAAAATGAATGGAAATATTTTAATTAATAATATATTAAAATATATTTTATATTTTATGTGCATTTCTACCCACCCTTTTGCATTTACTAGGAGCTTTGTTTGGAACAAGGGTGGATGTAGACTATGGGAATGCTAATACATTTACTTAATGTTGCACCAGAAATTCTATATTTTCTACCTTTGAAATAGGCAGTTGCATTGAAGTTATTTCTCAGAATGTCACATAACATAAATATATAAATATAGAGCTATAAATAAATATATAAATGTGTAACTATAAAATGCTGCTGAATGAGAGAGTTTGGATCCAGAAATATCTTGCAATTAAAGAATAAGGATCCAAATCTAGTGAGATTACGTTTTAATGGGATGAATGTAAAATCCTACTGTTTTAGTTTTCACTGTCAATTACACAAGTATAGGATAGAGGAAGATAAATAATTAAGTTTGTTGGAAAATGATCTGGAATTTTCAGTCGACTGCAAGCCCTCTCTGAGTCAGTCATGCAACATCGCAGCCCAAAAAGCTAATATCATCTCAGATTGCACTAGAGAGCCATCACGTCCAGACTCCACAGTCCCATGGTTCTTTGCACTGATCATGCAAGAGGAATCCTTTTCATGTAAGGGTTGGACTTTACTGCTCTGAATTTTTTTTGAAATTCACCTAAATATTCCTCTTGCATCAGAAGATTAATGTATCAAATATCATTCAATTTAAACAACAAAGTGAACCTTTGCCCTATGCTATTTTAATGCTGAATCACCAGTTTCTTGTCATAGGGCACATATTTCAAATCCTCTTCTGTGTAACAGTCGTTGATGTTGTGTTCATTCTCCATTGCCAAAAGAAGACCATGCTATTAGAGAAATGATGACATGACTTGCACTTGACTTTGTTTTTGAGTGAGGGAGGGCTGTGCAGGTCACCAGCCTCACTTCTCCTCCAGAAGCATCTGAATCCAGTGACCAGATATTCATCAGGATGATTGGAGATGACCCAGGATGTACTGGGAGACCTTGGCTGGTTTAGACCAAGATCTATTCAGGAACTCACTTAGGGTGAGGTAATGTCCATTTAGTGAGTTTGCCTTTTTAAGAAGTAGCCCCTTTAGTGATGCATAGAAAAAAAAAATGACATCAAGCTGGGAGGGAAATAACAACAGTAACTATTGATACTCACTTGTAAGCCAGGAGGGTCCAGAAGCCAGCCCTTAGGCAGGGGCCTGGTGTCCTCCAATGTATGAGCTTCAGAGTGCGGGAGAGGAAAGGAAAGGAAAGGAAAGCCATCAGATCTATGAATAAAGGAAGAATTTCTGACCAAACAAGGGATAGCGAGGATCATGGGATATGTAGTGGATAATTTTGATTACATGATGTTAAAAAGGTTTTGCACATATAAAACTAATGCAACCAAAACTAGAAGGAAAGCAGGAAAGTGGAGGAAATTTTTACAGCAAGTTTCTATGATAAAAGCCTTATTTCTCAAACATATGGGAAACTGAGTCAAATTTATAAAAATATGTCATTCCCCAATTGATAAATGGTCAAAAAATATGAAAAGGCAGTCTTCAAAAGAAGAAATCAAACCTATAGTCTAAGTGACCAGAAAAAAGTAAATTTAACTAAAAACAAAACAAACTCAAGAGTAACACAAACTCTAGAGAACAAGATACAAATCTGGCAGCATGTTTGTGCCTGTGTTCTGGCCCCACCTGGGTCTGAGCCGGCCTCCTGACCTTAGGCTCCCTCTCTCCGTAGACCACGATTTAAGATAAAATGCTATGGGTCACCAGTGAAAAAAGTTCAGAAATAAAAAAAATTTAAGGTAAGTTTTCTTTGCTATGGACTTAGAATTGTTTATATAAGGCTCTAGAGTCATATTCCTCCAGTTGCATAATCTGCCCTCTGTCACATTTAAGAGTAGGATAGGGATGAGTAGAAGACATAAAACCAAAAGAAAAGTAGAGTCACAAAGATTTTTTTTCAAAGACTTCATATCTGTGTTTTTTCTTGTGTGTGTGTATGTGTGTGTGTGTGTATGTGTGTGTGTGTGTGTATAAACCAGCTTAGCTGGTTTTTTTATATTTCATGTGCATTTCTAACCACCCCTTTGCACTTACTAGGAGCTTTGTTTGGAACAAGGGTGGATGTAGGCTATAGGAATGCTAACATATTTACCTAATGCTACACCAGAAATTTTATATTTTCTGCCTTTGATGTATGTAGTTGCATTGAAATTATTTGCCAGAATGTCACATGGCATGTATTTTTGACTTTCAGAGAAATAAAAAATATAATTCACCATTTGATGATGGGAAATAAACCATTTAAAACACAAGCTTATTAAAGCTCTCTCTCCCTTTTTTAGGAGTTATTCGACATGTTGGAGATGCTTTAAAGGATCATGCATCAAAATCTCGAGGGAAGATATGTACCATAGGCATTGCTCCCTGGGGAATTGTAGAAAACCAGGAGGACCTGATTGGTAAAGATGTAAGTCTTGTTATATTGCCCTCAGCATAAGTAACTTTAAAAGGGGGTAGGGAAGCAGGTTGAATCTTCGTAGTGTGTTGTTGGTTTGTTTTTGTGTGTGTGTGTGGTGGATCCTAATTTTGTAAAAAAAAATTTTTCTACCTCCTATGGTAGAAATTAATGGTAAAAGTTAGTGTTTGAGGATAAATTCACATTTTCTTAAATGAACAGCTCTTTGTAATTTGCTTCCTTTCCATCATATTAGTCATTAATCAACTCTGTCATTTCTTCTGTGATTTGGAAGAAGTCTTCCAACTAACCATTTGTCAATGCATTTTACTTCTAGTATAAGCTCCTAAGAGTTAGAATATTTACTAGTGTTAAGTGGAAGTGTAGCAGTCAGGGTAAGCTGAGTTCTGGTGCAGTAAAAAATTCTGCTTGTATAGTATTAACTCGAGCAAATAAATTCTACAGTCCAAGGCAAACATTTGAAAAAGTCCTTCAGAAAGCTTTGCCTTGGTAGCAGGCAGCAAGGAACTGATCCATGTTATGTTCAAAATCTCCTGCTTATCTAGAATAGGATGAGGAATGGGGAATCTGATTCTGCTAATGGAAAATTCCAGTTAACTGTTATCATATACTTAATACCATACTTGAATTGACCAACACCACATAATAAACATTTCATAATTATTATTGATTTGATGAATTGTCAGTTTTTAAAGACAAATATCACTAAAAACTACACTCAAGCATTATTTATACATAGTAGACATTCAATATATATTTTTAAAGTTAATGCATGTAGTAGGGTTGTTTTTAAGATTTTGGATATCTAGGTCTTTTAGCAATTCAGTGTCATCATTATGAGCATCTTTACAGTACTATGAACTGATCTGTTAATTTGACCTTCCTGGTTGTTTTAGTTTCTGCCTGAGAGTTTATTATGTTTTCATTTTTGAAATAGAAAATAATTATCTGAGCCACATAGAGAAGCATATCAACCAACAGTTTGATTTGTTTCATTTAGCTGTGAGAGGAAAGAAGATAGAAAGGGAGAACAAAAACAGAGAGTATTTCTATAGTATATAAGGTTTTGTTAATCTCTATTTGCCTTAAAGGCTTAGATTCATCCAAAACCTCATTGACTTTGAATAGTTACGCCTTATAAATCCTTGAGACTTTTGTAAGAACCTTTGAAATTCGCTTGTTTAGATTGGAAAATCCATTCCCTGCCCTAATGCACTTTTGTCCCACACTTTATTGTCCTACTTTATTGGAATTTTAGCAGCAAAATAAATATTGTAGAATTAAATTTTTCTTTCTACATTACCTTAAACTTGTATTGCTTAACTATATCCAAGCACATTTTTAGATTGTATAATACAATCCAATATGATGCTGAAGATAAAATAAAAACTCAAACTTTAAAAATTTATAAATAAGTGATAAAAGAGATGGAAGCTAAAAAACATCTGGATAATTAACTGTATTTTTAAAAACTTATGTGGATGTTTGGTCACGATAGATATATGTGTGTATACACATATAATTATGCCTAGAAACAAAATTTAAGATGCCTGGAGCAGAAAATGAAATTGAATGAGTTTATCATTGGTCTTTTTTCTATTTAGAATTTATTGCCAACAATGATTTGTCTTGCTTAACTCTTTGTTTGGATGTGTTTCTATGTAAAAGTGTTGTTTGAGTTTGATTCCCATATTAGAAAGGCAAGCATGCTTATCAAATGCAAGCAGTTTTATTAATGTTCACTTAATACCTGTTAAACAAACCCATCCTGCTCCACAAATGAATTGCTTTAGTTTGTCTGAAGTTTAAACAAAAGATAATTCTTGAATTCGCCAGCTGTTCATGCTTGAGTTGACTACTACCTGAACAGCCTCCTATAAGTATAGTAGACTGCCACTCAAATTTAAATGAACTCAGTTATTCAGTAAATATTTATTAGATGCCTGCTACATGCGAGGCTTTCAATAAATTTGGCAAATACAAAGACAAAAAGGAAACCATCCCTGCCCTCAAGGAGCTTATATTCTATTGTGTAAAAACTGAAAAATATATAGACAAATAATAACAAAATTTATACAAAGTAGTTTCTGGGGTGAGATTGTGGGAGCACTAGCTACTGAGGGGAATCGTAGATGTTTCCTGAAGAAACCAGCATTTCATTGGGTAGGACAGAGAGGTATTTCATGCCACACCCCTTTCCTCGAACTCAAATTTCACAATCCAAGACAATAACAAAAGCAACCATTAATAATTAGTAACATTTTTATTGTGCTTTAAGATTTGCAAAGCACTTTACAAATATTATCTCATTCGATTCTCACAATAACTCTAGGAGGTAGGGGTTATTATTTTCTGTATTTTACAAATGAGAAAGCTGAGGCTGACAGAGATTAAGTGACTTAATGTAGCTAATAACTGTCCAAAGTTCAGTTTGAACTAAGGTGTTTCTGACTGCTTCCATCTTTCATTTCTCCATTTTAAACTGCTGTTTCTCTTCTTGGACTTACAAGCTTATCTTTTTCATCTCTATTTTCTTTAATTTTCCCAATAAAACATAAGTTTCATGAGAGCAATTTCATTTTTGTCTTTACATATTTTCAGTACCTAGCACAGACATATCTTAAGTACTTAAAAAATAATTGTTTATTGATTGGTTTACATGTCCCCTAGTTTCTTATGTCATGGTATCACAAAGACATTGAAGTACAGTACTGATTCTGATCATTGATGTTGACAAAGATGGTAGCCAGTGTTTTTGGTATGGTCAGTAAAAGGCCTAGGACCATGTTAATGGTCATGAAGTCCGAGAGAAAGAGAAACATGGCATTTAAGTTAATTATAACACTGAATTTCCATGAGATTTCTCTTTGTGAAAAATAAGTTTGAGGGGCAGTAGGGAAAAGCACTGAATTTGAAATCTGAGGTCCTAGATTTAAATCTATGTTCTGTTATTTGCCACCTTGGTGACCTGGAAGGAGCTACTATAACTGTCTGGATATTTTTCCTTCTGTGCGAAATGAGGAGGTTTGACTCTAGTTTCCAATAAGTGGTTTGCAAACCCCTTAGGAATTTGTTACAATGATTCTACTAATTCAAACTAAAAATTGTTTAACGATATCTTAAGGAGTATATAATTACAGAATATTATGAATAGTACATTAAATTACCCTGCAAGTTCAAAACATATTATTGTTGTTGGTGTTGCTACAAAAACACTGGATAGCTCCAGTCTATATTATCTCTGATCTTTCCACCTTGAAATTCTATGAGATGTTGAAGAACCCAAAGGGAAAAGGAGAAATTAAGTTACATAGGAGAATTTTCCTTGAAGACACAGATGATACTGAATGATTTTAGTTTTTCTTTGAACAAGACCGTTGTACAATCAACCAATATTTTATATAATTTCATAGAAGTGTGTGTGTGTATGTATATGGTGGTGTATGTGCACATGTGTGTACATATGTATGTATGTGTGTGCGTATATATATCCAAAAATCACTGGGTACATAACAACAGGGTTTATTTTCAAGATGTAATTATTTGGAGCAAAATTTTAAAACAAAGAACGTAGAACTGACCATTATAATATACTACTTCTTTCCTGTAGAACAAAAATAGGTAGGTGGTACAAAAGCAATTCTGTGATGTCGTAGACAGAGCTCTGGACCTGTTATCAAGTAGACCTGGGTTCAAAATCAGCTTCCAACACTTACTGTCTGTGTAACACTAGTCAAATCACTTAACCTCTACTTTTCTTAGTTTCCCTACCTATAAAATGGGGATAATGATAGTACCTATCTCCCAGGGTTGTTGTGAAAATCAAATGAGATAGTTTTTATAAAATGTTTACCAAAGTGCCTGGCATAAATGCCTCTTCCCTCTCACCCATTCATTCTCCCCTTTAAGATATTTGTCCATATTTAGGGAAGATTTCTGTTTTGTTCATTATTTTAGAGAACTGTTTAAAAATAGTGACAACTTTTAAGTTTTACCTAAAAAATAAACTCTCAAAAAATGCCTGTTGAGCACTTTGGATTGTCTTTAAAAATCACAGGGTCTTACTGTGAAAAAAACTGCTCTACCTATGAGTTACAGGTCTTGAGTTCAAATGCAGGATCTGGCACTTTTTAGCTGTGTGACCTGGGACAAACCACACATCCATTCTAAGCTGCAGTTTACTTGTCTATCAAATGAGGGAGCTGGTCTAGATGACCAACAAGGTCCCTTCTCTTTCTGATTCTAGTGATACATTTAGAATTAGAGGGGATCTTGGACATTGTTTAAATCATTTTAGTTAAAAGTAAGCTACACATGGCCAGGTGATGCTGGGAAGGTCATCTGATCTTTAAGGACCACTAGCAAATTCTATAATTATTAGTTGCAGAGTAGTTTGCTGATCTATATTGGTCGAAGGAGTTTCCTCCTTGTGATTAAAATCATAGGTCCAGAATGGGGAAAAAAAGAAGAAAAGTAAATCATCTTTTACCTTACGGCATTATAATAAATGATTATAACTAGACTATTATTCCAAGGTTTTTTCAATATTTATTCATACAATGAAAATGACATGAAATAAAAGAGCACCTTTCCACCTTCTTCAAAAGAGTAGGTGCCTACCTACCTACCACCTTCAGAATCAGATTTAAAGTTGAAAAGAATGATGGAGATCATCTAACACCCTTATTTTCTAAATGAGGAAAATAAGACTAAGAGAGGTTAATAATTTGCCCAAGGTAAAGCAAGTAGGATTAATGAGACAACTGGGATTTGAACTTGAATCTTTTTCTAATGCCACATTCGGTATATTAAGTACTATAGCTCACTGCCTCATGCTTAAAGTAAAAGAGGAAGAAATTATGCATTATTAAAAAATCTTTATCATTTGTACATTCTTTCAAAATGTGATTATTTAAAGATCTAGAATTGTGTTGCTTTTGCTCACAGAGAAAATCAATGGGCCCTGTCAGTATCCTGAAGTATTTTAAATAAGTTTCAATCAGGAAAACTGAGGATTTAATTTTAAATAAGGATGAAAAAAAAGGCATTATTTCTGATGCCTGATGACATTTTATGATGGTAGCTTTATTACCAATGATGGAGAATAAAGATTGTTTTGTTTCTTTGATTTTGACTTAGAGATATTATACTCAAGTCATTGTAGAGACCATTTCTTTCATGAGTAGAAGTAGGAGCAAGTTCTGATCTTTGAACATAATTTTATCTCTGCTAGAATTAGAAGGGATAAGCACTGTGACCAGTCCTGGCCATGAAGGAAAATTAGCCTTCCCTTTTTATCTGGATTCTGAGTCACACTGCCTTTTCCCTTATCATCATCTTCTCCAAGAGAGCTACATTGCTGATTCTTCTCCTACAGCCATTTGGGAGCAACTATGAACAGGTGTGTCCTATCTCCCTAACTAGATTTTAAATCTCTTCAAGGCAGGGAGCATGCCAGGTGTAGTGCTTATCATATAGGAAAAGTTTGACAACTGTTTTATTCATTTATTCATCTATACATCTCTTTATATTCTTAGTTCCTAATTAAATGACTTATCTTAATTTGAAAGATCCTTGAATGTAATATCAGAATCATAGAAAAGAACCTCAGAAGCCACCAAGTCTGTTTCTAATCAAGAGTTCATCTTATTACATACCAATAAGTGATCATTCACCTTCAGCTTGAAGACATCCAAAGGAAACTCAGTCTTCTTTCATTTTAGGAAATTCTTTTCTTTTCTTTTCTTGTTACATCATACCCAAATGCCTTTCTGTAACATCTACCTCTTTATCCTGGTTCTACCATCTATTGTTCAGGTAATGCCTGCCTCTTCATGACACCATTTAGGGTTTTCTTGGCAAAGATACTGGAGTGATTTGTCATTTCCTTTTCCAGCTCATTTTACTTCAAAGGAAACTGAGGCAAACAGAGTTAAATGATTTACCCAGGATCACACAATTAGTAAATGTCTGAGGCCAGATTTGAATTCACGAAGAAGAATCTTTCTGACTTCAGAACTAGCATTCTATTCACTGCGCCACCTAGCTGCCTCACCCTCTGAAACCAAACAAAACATCTGATCCCTCTCACACATAAAACTCTTCAAATATATAAATACAGCCATAATGTCCTAATGAAATCTTCTCATATTCATGACAAACATCTTCACTTCTTTCAATTTGTCTTCATACAGTGCACTCTCCAATCATCTAATCAGAATGTTCACTCTCTTCCGGACACATTCACATTTTTCTCCTTGTCTGGGGTAGGTACCATTTCACTGTCTTTTCATTTATCATCAGTTTTCATTCCCTACTAACCATTTTCACCCTTTTCTTCCTATTCTTCTTAGAAGAAAAAACCTAAACAAATTCGGAGTTGAGCCAAATCATCAACATCATCCCTTAACATCATCCCAACCACTTATTAAGAATCTAGAGATTTTCTGTGAGTGTTTATTAATGATAATGATATTAATTCCTTCAAAACTTCTGTATAGAATTGCAGCTGTACTATCACTCACGCCTTCAAATGGAATTTCAAATATTTATTATGCAGCACCATGTGAGTACGTGAGAGGAAGAAAGATGTATCTGATGTTAGAAATGGCTCTGGAACGTTTCGCTAGTGTGAGAGCTACATTGGAGAGAGGATGTAAGGGGAGAAGGCACTGGAGAACAGTTCTGGTCTTTCCTTCAAATGTCCCCTCAATGCCAGCTCCTGGAAGGGGTGCTGCAGGAGAGAAAATGCTGAGAGACAGAGGCTGAAAGAAATTCCTTAGAGAAATAGCTCAGTGTCTTTCTTCTAATGACCCAAGAAGTTTCCTGTGGCTATTTCCTTTTCTTCTCTGCATTGTGTGCTTGCCTAGACACCAATCCCTTGAAAGGTGGTGGGAAGCATGTGAATGGACTGAGTGAGTGAGTATGTGTGTGTATGTTTTCCTTGGATGCCTTTTTGTTGATTTGGAACAGAGCCTAGATACAGATCACATTAGAAGGGGTGTTATTTGGGCTCAGATTCAAGCTAACATATTAGTGTTTGATTTCGCCAAACAAGCTCAGTCCCCAAAATCACCAGAGATCTATGTCCTGTGCCAGACACTGAAAGATTAAAAACTATATGTCCTTGTGTGTGTAAATGTTATGTATGTATAGATGGCATTTACATGTGTCATAGCGCATGTGTATTATAATATGCATGTTAATATGACATGTATATCTATATACAGTGTATATGCATATATATAGCATGCACATAAATATAAATGTAGATATGTATATTTTAATATATATGCATGTACACACATGTACACATGAAGATATAGCATCATGTATACATAAGCATACATACATAAACATATTCACATGCACATACATGCTATGTTGTGTATACATATACACATATGTAAATGTATACATTTATATGCATATGTATACATATGAATGTTGTATATACATATACATACATATCCAACTTACACATATACTTATGTATATGTGGATATAGTATGTGCATATACATATGTAGTGCACATGCAAAATATCTGTACATATATACATGTTTGTATACATGTACATATACACACAGATATGTTTGTGTATGCATGCATGAATATATATGTATATATGTGTACATGTGTGTGTATATATATGTATATATATATATGTATATATATATATACACAAAACTATTGAGGGAAATTTAAGGGTCAAATAGTCTCATGAAACTCACAGACCAGGAGATGGGGACAACAAGTATAAATAAGTATAATATGAAGTGATACATAGGAAGCATAATGACCTATTAGAGCTAGCCTTGGAGCCAGGAAGACCCAGATTCATGCCCTACCTCTGACAAAGACTGGCGTTATGACCCAGAACCAGTCACTTAATTTCTAGTACTAGTCTCAACAACTCTCTAAGACTGTAAGTCATAGAGAAGGATCCAACCCATGTTGATAAAGGGAGTTTCCTTGCCTGGTATTTCTCTATCCCAATGAAATCATAAGCTCTATCCCTATCCCAAGAATATAGGGCTAATGGGGGGGGGTGAATTTCCCTCATGGAAATGGTAATTATCCTTTGTTATTTAACCTATGCATCTCTCTTCTGGCCAAATGACCAATAAACTCCTCCAGTAAGGGGCTGGAATTTCATCTTCTATCTTAAGTACTCATTACCTATGTATGAAGTAAGCATTTTCAGTTTGAGCTAGGGTCCATCATTTTTTGTCTGTAAATTAAAATTGCCACTGATCTCAGTGATTAGAATTTTGACTGGCCATTATCACCTCGTTTTGTCTTTTTAGCTTCAACACAAGTGTTATGATTATAGTTGTGTTCACATTTTTATGCAAACCCTAATATCTAATAACAACTTTTCATGATCTTATATTTGCAGTTGAAATCTTGTAGTATCAAGAGCAAATCAAAATCAGCATTGGATTGTCTAATCTAAGCTGAATAGAAGAGATGAAATACTACAAATGAATTTACATTTTCATAATTTATCCCAGCAATTGACCATCTCCGTGCTGCCAAATTCAAGTACAACATTACATACTTAACCTAATCCTTATAAGAGGCAGGCAGTCTACCAATATCAGCCCTGAGTAACTACAAACTACAGATCAGGACCATATTGGTAAGAAATGTACCTCAGTGGCCCTTTGAGCTAGTGTCTAGCATGGTTCTTTGTACATAGTCGATGTCTAATAATTTTACTGAATTAAATTAAGCTTTTACTTGTGAAAGAACCATTCAACCTTCTCCATTAGACTATGAGCTCCTTCAGTAAGGAGTGGGTTTTTTTGTCTTTCTTGGTATCTCCAACACTTAGCACATCACCTGAAGTATCATAGATGATTAATGAATGACAGTTGATTAACAGTATGATATGAGGACAGAACTAAGCAATTTCTAAGCATAGCGCTGATATTTAGGAGAATTAGGTCATTTTTACTTGAACATAATAACTTGCATTTCTATAGTACTTTAAACTCGACAAAATGTTTGTTTCACAACCATCTTGGGAATCTAGCTATTGAGAGTTCCTTATTATACTCATTTTGGCAGAAGAAACTAAGTCCCAAAGAGGATATGACTTGCCCAACTAGTTAAGTGTCCAAATCTGAATTTTTAACTCAGGTCTTCCCTGAATCCAAATCTAGGACTCTGACTTGTTTTCACTCATAGTTGTACATGAAATATTCCAAATAACACTCACATCCTTTAAATGTTAGTTCTATCTCCATAATATCCTCTACCTTTTCCCAAAGGAATAGCCAAAAGGACTAGAAGAGTCTGTTTCAATATATATCAAGGTTATTAGCTGCCATACCATTTTTCCTTTTCCATATTCTTGGTAGTTAATATATTTGGCACACAGTAGATTTTCCAACACTAATAATTGAATCAAATGGTTGCAGAGGATGATGGCTCATCACCCTAATACTTCACCTACTCAAAGTCCTTTTCTTTTTCTTTCATGATTTCTTATTCTAGAAACTGAAGCAGCATATTGCAGTGGAAATAGAGGATGTAATAACTATCTTCAAGTATCTAGATGGTTGTAAATATGGAGAGGGGATAAATTTTTTCTTTTTGTAATGGAAGATAGAAAATGAAGCAATAGGTAGAAGTTTCAGGGAGGAAGATTCGGGCTCAAATTGAAGAAAAACTTCCTGATGATTACATAATAATGATTTCCATGAGTGGGATCGGGGAGTCATTGTTCTAGAACTAGAATAGACTTCAGAGGACATCTATTCCACATCCTTCATTTCACAGAAGAAACTGAGACCCAAAGAAGCTAAGGGAATTGTTGTATTGAGAGATAATGGGCTCCCCCTCATTGGAGGTCTTCAAGCTGAGGCTAGATAGATGACCACTTGTGAGACATTTTGTAACGGGGATGATTTGCCAGGTATGGTTTGGACTAAATGGACCTTGAAATCCTTTCCAACTCTATAGTTCAGTGAAACTATGAAAGAACACTGAATTTGATTTCCTATGACTTCCATTGGAATCCCCTCTCTACCTACATCTATGACCTTGCTTCATTGATTAAAAAAACAAGAGTTGGACTAGGTGACCTACTATAAGACTCCTCTCATTTTAAATCTGTGATGCACTGCAATTTTTAAATTTTAAAGCAAAAAAATACTTCAGGCTCAGGATGAGCATTTTTTGATTTAAGTGGAGGATGCAAATTATTTGTAGGTAAGAGGACCTCTGAAACTACCTTCATTTTAAGTGTGATTTGCCAGACATTTTCCATTTTTCATAAATCATAATGTGATTTTTAAAAAACATACACACAAAATTTTTCCACCTCTCTGTATTGTTTCTTGTTCATAAGTTGAAAATGTTTTTGCTGTATCATATTTGCCTTTCAGGCCAAGAAAAATCAGGCTTAATAATATAGTTGATAGCCAATTCGGATGTAGCTAGCAATAATGCATCTCTCCGTCTCTGAGGGCTACCAACTGTGACTTCATTTTGTAAAAGCTCAGAAAATTATCCAGGATACCTCTTCCCACTGTTTATTGGATTCCTATGATTATTCTCATTAAGTCTAAACTCAATGGCAGTACCACTGGGAATTGGAAGCAACAAAACAGCAAGACACAGAAGGAAAATGTTTAGTGAGCCATCTCTGCTCTTTCAATTGCATCTTCATTTTCAATTTGCTTCAGACACCTAATTTGGGGGTAACCATAGGTAGAAATGCCTTCCAATCAGCACCTACATTATAGAGAGGCCCACAAAAGAAAAGGGAATCCCTTTCCCTAGAAATTTTGCAACTTAAAAGGTAAAGAGACATAAAAATTTAGAAGATGATAAAGCTGAGCAATTGTTATTACTCTGCTAACTACATTTTAAAAATATACAATCATGTAAGTTCAGGTTTCACATTCCTCCACTTTATTCTTCTTTGTATAATGAAATATACATAAAAACAATTTTTGAAACTTTCTTTATGGGAAATGCTATGGGGTTCTTCTCATCTAGAAGGAGAAACTGTGTTCTAACACTGGCTATTCAGAATAAAAGGAGAAGTTTTATCTGTTAATACTCCAAAGGAAGATAGAACTATAGAATGAAAGGATTTTTAACCTAGGGTCCACGAACTTTTTTTTAAATAACGGCATTTCTATGTAATTGGTTAACTTACTAATCCTTAACATGTTATGCATTTAGAAACATCTTTCTGGAAAGGGGGGCTATAAGCCAGACTGTCAAAGTGGTCCATGAAACAAGAAAAAAGATTATAAACCTCTGAACTAATAACATTCACAATAGTAGTAAAATTTATTACAAAAAACAATTGCTCTCAGAACTAACAAAGATTCTTTGTTCTCCCCCTCCTTCACCCTCCTTCTAAAGGTAAAGGATGGTTGGTCAGGATTAGGGCAGGTCACAGAGAAGTGGGTTTATTAGAGTGGAAAGCACAAAAGGATACAGCATTAATCTCTCCAGGGTGTGGGCTAAGGAATCCATTTTCAGAACACTGCAGAGGGGTGTAATTGTGCCTCCTGTTAACTTTAATGGCATTCACACTGCTCCAATATTTGTGCACTGTTTAGAAAAGGAATCCCTTGGTCTGCAGGTTTCTTGTTTGGTTTACTCAGCTGAGAGGTAGCATCTGGATATCAGTGAGATCTTGCCTTCTGCCTAGAAGTACCACTGGCTCGACAGAGACAAGCACTTAGCCAGGATCTTACTTCACTCAGACCTCTGTATGACTGCTAAGACATCCAAAGTCAAACTTCACTGTATTCACTTAGCTGATCCATTCCTTTATCTCATGAATACTTCTTTCTGTTTGCTCATTGATGCCTCAGCAACATCGTAAGCCTTCCTTCTTCCCTTACTGATCCTGCCCATAAGGTAACCTCACTGCTCATTGTACCTTTGTTTCTCCACATTTGATCCCCAACATGTGAGCCCCATGTCTCTACCTACTGGTTCCTTTATTTTTTTTTGCCTCTGTGCACGTACAGTTCTGCATGATATACTATCCAGATTATGTGATCATTAGTCAGGGAAAGAGGCCATAACCATACTGTGACATGGCCTCATTTGGAAAACCTGGATCTCAGACAAAATCCTTCCATCCCACCACTTGCTTACAAAATGACAAAGCATCAATCCAAGACTTTAATAGTGTTTTCTTTTGTTCCAACATTTCTATAGCATTCACAGATGCTCTATACTGTGGCAAAAATCTTTTTGTATTGAATTAGGGTTAGGGGAGGAAATAAAGGAGGAAGAGAGATATCAAAGTAGGGTTAGGAGAGGAAATAAAGGAGGAAGAGGGGAAGGGGAAGAGGCAAAAGAAGTGAAAAGATCATCATCTTTGGTATCCTTGCTTCCTCTGTCATTGTCTAGATCATCTGTCAGTCAGCCCTATATATCAAGTCCTGTGTGTCACACCCAGTGGCCCTTCCCCACAAAGACACCTTGGTTCTGGGCTCAAGTAGACTGGGTCAGACCTGGGGAGTGCCTAACCTCAAAGAGCAGGGATTCTTTTCTCTTATGCTTTTGCATTCATTATACTTTTACACTAGGGAAAAATCTCTTAAACAAAACGTAGGTATGACATGTCTAGCATCTCCCTTAAGAAGGTGAATAAGGTCACTTCTAGCCAAGTTACTGAATTTATACAAATTGTGTCAGATATAGGGAAGACACAAAAGAAGTGCTTAAAACATAGAAGACTCATAAGCATGCATTGACCAATATTTAAAACATACCCTGATTTTATTGCATGGATATTTTGACCAGAGGGTAACTCAATCCCCAGTACTAATTCTTAATTCATATATAATGAGATGGTATCTAAGTGCCTTGAAAGAATTATATATTCAACTTTTGATGAGTTACATATAAAATCATCATTTTTCCCACTGTTGTCCCTGAAGTAAATTATTTGCACCCACGGCGAGTAAAAGAGCAACATTAGAATTGAAAACATTATGAGTTTATTGCATTGAAATCACAAAATTTGGCTTATTGAATTAATTCAAATGAATTCAAACCCTTTGGGAAATATGCATCAGCAGCATCATTGGTTTGGTTCCTTAAACCTCTCTCACTGCCTGTATCCCTAAGCACCCTGGCATATACTGGGGAGCCTGCTGTTACAGGTTCTTTGATCTGCTTTTCTAAAAGAAAGGCAGCTTTTGAGGGGTTAATAATCTCCTTTAATCAAGCACATACATCATTCATTTAGTTCAGGAAATCAACAGACAGCGCTTCCAAATTGTCTGACATAAGCAATACATATATCACAAATCAACTGTCCAACTGTCCAACTATAGTGGCCAGAGAGGGAAGCACCAACATCTGGGTTTTCAAAGCCAGGAGGCTGCTTTGTGGCTTCCCAGAGAGTCATCTGACACATAAACCTTCTTCCAAAAACTAAGCCTCAAAGTAAAACCTCACCCTCAGAGGATTTATACCTTTTTTAGAGCCAGGGGGCATCCTAACCCTCAAGAACCAGTGCCTCATTAACAAAATGTATGGGCCTTCCTACAAATCTTCCCTAATCAAAGTCCCTTTAATGAACAGGCCCATGAAAGGGTGGGGAAGATCTTTAATCACATTAACGATACAAATACATATGCTGTTTCTAGTTAAAGAAACTCTTTGTTTCTATACTTTACGCCTAGTAAAGACTCTTGGTTGATAAAGGAAAGATTCAATCAGAGGCACTTGATTATACTAAAATAAAAACAACAAAAGATCCTACTTTACTTTCCATTATACTTGCCATTAGACTGCCAAAATCTCATGACTTCTGACAGAAAATTAAGACTTAGTAGATATGGTGAAACTCTTTTCTGGTTTTGTCGAACAGTTTCATTATCAGAAAACACTTTGATGTTATTTTAGCACCTAAGACCTCAGACATTTTGTGGCACAGCCCAGCTCACAGTGACATCCATATAACAAGAGTTATAGAGAATCAAATATATAGGGAAATTCTTCATGAATAACAAAAAACCCTTACTTCTCTTCACCTTCACAAAGATTTCTTATCTGGCTTTCTGCACCCATTCAAAGACAGACACTTTTACAGCTAGTATAGAGTGGACTCGTCTATAAACTCGTAGTTAGTAAGGTCTGCTTCTCTTTGATTTTTCTTCTTGACGTAGATTGTCTTTTTTAAGGACATTGGCAATAGCTATTTTTTTCCTATTGTCACAGTTCGACTGCTTTGCCTTCTTTATTTTGGTCAAGTATCTGATATTTCCTGTACTTTGTGTGACTTTTAGACTAGACAGAGGCATGTGTTGGGGGAACAAAAGCCTTTTTCAGGCATGGCATACAGATAAAGAAACCTTCTCAAGTAAGGAACAGCTTGGTGAGTACCTTTGAGTAGAACAAGACAAAACCAAACCACTACCAACAAAAAACTTTTCAGAGCCTGCTAAAGACAGATTTTCTTATATTCAACAGCTAAAAATGAAAGGGAGGAGGTGGGGTCTCATTTAGTTATTTTTTGCTGTGAATTTGCTTAAAGTGAAAAACAGTAGTTATGTGAACATATTCATCCCTGTACTCGAAAAGACAAACTACGATATTCTTTCTGTGAAGGGTAGATGCGGCCGTGATCAAAGACAGATATTGTGTCACCATAATGATAAAGAAAGAGGATTCAAGGCTTGCCTCTGACACATACTTGCTATGATGCTAGTTAAGTCACTCAGTTTTTCAGTGGCCCCAAATAATTTTCTAAGATTAATGTAAGTTAGATATGAGTTGTCTTTTATGCTTTGGTAAAGCAGACTTTCTACACTGAGTTTCCCACATCAATGAAATCACAGGTCAAGACAACTTCTAAAAGATATAAAGAGTGGATATTGTTTTAAACATAGGTCTCTTGTGGGATCATGGCCCGCTGACATGTATACTTTCATATTGTAAGACATTTCATTGGCACATGCAGAACATACATTTTTATCTGCACCAAATTTGAAGGGATATGCAAAAATTCTGGCAGGTAGCCCTGGTACCTGATTAAACAATTACTGAAAATTTGATGTCCGGAACCATATTCTCCTTTAAAGTGTCCGTCATTGAATATGGCTACAATTATCCCCCTTAAGACCAGACTGTTCACTTCTTAACCTTATAATAAATGTAGTCTATATATCTGTCTTAAAAAAGAAAGAGGTGAAAACTTTATATTCATCCCCATACAAATGCACAATGCCGCCTACATTCCCCTTCCACATATCCCCCTTTCCTATTATCTACAGTGGCATTATCATTGGTTTGCACAACTCGCAGGTCAATTGGGTGTGAGACTTCTGAGACTACCATGCAGAAAGCCTGCTTTTCCTTATTCTTTCTTTGACATAAAAGAGATCCCAAGTGACCCTCTTAAACATTTTTTAAAAATCATTTTAAAGTTTAAAGAGATTCAGGTCAAGCTCAAGCTACCTAAACCTGAAATGAAAGAGAATCCCACCAAAAAAGAAACAGAAAAATCTTGCAGAAGAGGCCCACATCCCCATGGCGTTGTGGTACAGTGGGGAAAGCACTAGCTTTATAGCCAGAGCATCATATCTGCTTTGTAATCCTGGCCCTACTACTTAATATTGATGTCACCTTGGACACCCTTAACATTCTTAAGTCTTTTGTTTCTTCATTCCTAAAATGTGGAGGTTGGACTAAATGAAGGTCCTTTCTAGCTCTCATCTACATTCCTACGACCCTGACATTCTATGTTACTACTTCCTCATTTGTTGATACCATAGTCCTGATACGTAAATCTTTCTAAAATTATAAAAGACAAAATAGTGTATCATCAAAACTTCTGATATTGATGATGATGATATGAATGTAGAACACAAAAGGTCAGGATGTTTCTTTACTGGAACTACATCCTTCTTACGTACAACAAAGGATGTGTCTACTTTGGAAAGTCTATCTGTTAGAAGTCCATTGAATTCTGCACCAAATGCCTTATAAGGAACAGATGTAATCTATCACTGGCTGACCAGCCAAGAATCATAGATTGACAGTGCTGTATAGTGCCAACATGATAGTCACAGCACTCACAGCAGCTATGAATATGCCAGTGTAATTCTGAATCACAAAATATAACAGACTCTCCACATGACAGATAGAGCCAAACATTTATTTAAACACCAGAAAGCCGAATCCCACCACCAGAAAGCCAAATCCATCACAATAATAAAGAAATCTATACACAATAACAGTGCAGGGGGCACCACCGTCCCCAAGCCTTCCCCCTGCTAGGGCCTTCCCACAAATGAACATTCACAGCTCACTCCCTGCTAACTCTTTCTCCCTCAGCTCTGACTGTGTGTCCAACTTCCATTCAGCTCTGCTCCACTCATCCTTGCTCTACCCATTCAACAAACTCCTCCCACCATAGACTTATGTGACTCAGGCTTCCACATAATTCAAACAAGTCACATGGGTCTATTAATGGATGGGAAAGATCTTCCCATTATGCAAAAAATACATTAACAATACTTGCTGTAAGTGACTTTAGAGAGTATTGAATTTAACTTTATTTGGGGAAGAAGAAACAAGCTCTGAAAATTTCAGTGACTTACCTACAGTAAGTAAGAACCAAGGACTAGAAATCAGATCTTCTGACTCCTAGTCCTGTGTCCTTAAGTAGAGCCAGACACCACATTGCCATCATGGGTAGTGTCATGGAAACTTGAAACAGGCTCTCTAGGCTCCAAATCCTTATAGGATCCAGACCTAGATTCTCTGACTCCAAATCTTGGATGTTTTCCATATGGAATTCATACACTGGGAATGAAAGTAGAAGATCTCTTAGCAATTGTACCAAATGGGGAGCATTGGAGTTGATGATTCCCAAAGTTTTTTCAGTCCTAATATTTTATGACTAGAAGTAATTAATTCTGAAAGTATTTGGCTTTATCTTCATCATCATCATGCTTTATATTTTATAGCACCTTCTTTCCTCAGATTTAGGAGGCAGAGAAAGAATTGAAACAGAAACACACATTCTATCACCACCACTACCAGAGTCATTTTCCAGCAAGTCACAGGATTATACAAATGAGTGAGTGAAGACCATTCATATTTCAAGCTTGAGGGAATAGAGGGGAAAAGAAATTGGGGGCAGTGTATAAGTATAAAGGTTAGTTGGTTAAGGACTTGTACAAAGTACCTGCTACTGAATTTTTCATGATCTTAAGTGTTCTTTCATCTAAACTCTGACTTCTTCTATCTTATTAATCTCAAAAGATATTAAAATTCTTCCTTCTTTGACATATGAGGCTATCAGAAGACCATATAGTTTTTCTTTATTTCTGCCTGTGATAAAGATGTAATTGGTATCTATTGAGTTCTCATTTATATTCTTCTCCTCTCCCAATTCAAAAACTTTTGAACAAATATCAAGTTTGTTTTTTAATTAGTGCTTGATAAGAAAGCTTGCATTACCACTCACCCTCCCCTGACCCCAACCTCAGATATTTTATCAAAAGGGAAAACTCATTAGTATTCATTGAAAGCAAATATAATTTTTCTCTTTGGAAAACATAGCAGGATGGACAGCATATCATTTTGTAGGTATGTAAATTGTAACACAGGCAATAATAACTGTTCATTGTAAAGAATACTGAGAGAATATTTGAAGGCAAACCAATCTGAATGTCTTATTACAGATAGAGGGCAGTTTGTCAGCAAGTGTTCATGGAAAAATGTGGGACAAAGACATCTTTCTTTTTAAGTGACAGAAGATAAAGTGTAATAAGCTTCTCAAGACCAGGGATTGTTTCTATGTCTGCATCTCCAGTACCTAGCACAGTGCCTAGCACATAGAAGGTACATAATGAATACTTGTGCATTAATTAGTTGGTTGATATCCTGTGGGTTGTCTTTTTTCACTCTCGTTGGATTCATTGAAATTTCTCATAGAGAATATAAGCTCCTTTTTCATTATTTCTGTCTTCTGATTATTTTATAGTTGATCAGATTTCGAATATAAATTTAAGCTATTTTGCTTCCCTTTTTCACAAGTTTTTTTTCCTCATAGCTCATGAAACACAAACTCTATAGTAAGTATAGTCATGTATTACTTGTCTGATGCCTAAGATCCAAAGAAATGAACATCAGTCAGAAGAAGGCATTGAAACTGGGTTCTGTTACTTTAGAACAAAGTGTTGTTTCCAGCATTGATTCAGAGTTGGTTGGTCCTTCTTGAAGAGGACAAAAATGGCATCACTATGTTAGAGTCATGTATCTGACTGTGGCTGATCAGACCAATAGAATAGGACTATAGGACTGTAGGGCTACAAAACCAAATTTTACAAGAAGAAAGCTTTAAAAATATAAAACATTTCTTTCCTTAGATTAAAGGTCAAGGTAACACAACTATAGTATTTGCTTGATTTAGCATTATTCTTTCTCAGATTGTTGAGAATTCATTTATTCAGTTATTTATTTATCTATTTACTTATTTCTCTCTTTAATAAATTATCTACTACAGCTGTTAGTTCAGGGAAATGATTGAGAAAAGAAAGGGGGGAGTAGCACACATTATTTAAATTTTCTTTTCTGATTTATTTATAAATTTAATGATAAACATTAAGACTAAGCGCCCAGTGAAATGGTCAGGGTTGGCTCTACCTTAAACATGAACTCAATTACCTTTACTAAGAATTTATCCATTTTTATTAAGCATGCTTCATGATCCTTTGATTCCATCCTTTTAATATTCATTTGATGACTTCCTGTTTTGCTTTTCAAAAGCAGTGTCAGAAAGATGGTGTGATAGATTTTAACTGTACTAACGTATTGATCCGTTCATCTTTCCTTCTCTTTCTGTCCCTCCCACTCTGTCCTCCTTGCCCTTTTCTCTTTCTTTTTGTCCTAAATCACACAGGTGGTCCGGCCATACCAAACCATGTCCAATCCCATGAGTAAACTCACAGTACTTAATAGTATGCATTCCCATTTCATTTTGGCTGACAATGGGACTACAGGAAAATATGGAGCAGAGGTGAAACTACGAAGGCAGCTGGAAAAGCATATTTCACTTCAGAAGATAAACACAAGTAAGTAGCAATCTGCTATTTTTGCTTTAGTGCCTTTATAGGAAATACACTGAAAATGATTCCCATTAAACCTTCCAAGCAACAGCACTATAAACAGTTGAGTAAGTGTCTGGCAGAGATCATGATTTATATGAGTACTTTCTAGAACTAGAGGAAGTTATTTTTCTAGAAGATGATTGGAGGAATAAGAGCTGATTATGCAGTTAAAATTTAGCTTATTTATCCTCATTGGGAATTCCACTCCATCCAAGGTTTGTGCATGCAAACAAGCTTTTCTTTCAAAAACTGTGTCTGTGTCCTATACCTAGCCTTCTAAAGAAGAAAATCACCCTAGGGAAATGACTTTTATTTATTAAGCAATTTTAGTGGTGTTAACACACAAAAAAGAGCTTTTGATCTTAGCATAGATCTGAAAGTGTTAAGATTTCCCAGAGGTTTGGAATACTGTGGGGCATTCCTTTTTACCTGTCTTTATAGACTTTGGTTTATAAACTTTGGTTTCTTCCATCTCATAATGAGTGAGTTTACATGTAAACATTAGGTTTTCTGTGAATATTTATATATACTGTGTTCATTAATTATGTGTGTTTAGTATGATGCACCTTAAGGAGTACTGCTTTTATTACTGGAGAGAAAGCCAGTTTCTTTCTTACTGATATTCATAAAATAAATTATTTTTCACTGAAAATAATGAGAGAAGACACAACAAAGCTAGGATTGTACCAAAGAGGATAGCAGTATGTTTTAGCATCTTCTTTCCCAGGAAAAAAGACAGAAGCCAAGTTGAATTTTTAAAACCAGAATGACATATGAAGGTTAATAATGGAATAAAATATTTCCATGAAGAGGGTAGCAGAGGGATAGGGAGAAGAAGGAGAAAGGAGTACTTGATTACATGGTCCTATTTTTTTTTTAATTCAGGTACCCTATCCAGTGATAAAATCATAGAATTTGGTGACTTGGTTATAAAACTATATGAACTCTATAAAATTTATTTTATCCCTATGTCATTTTTTCTTTGTCTGTACTTTTAACAAATAAACCAATCAATCAGTAAGCATTTATTCAATGCAAAATAATAAAATATGGTATGTATATAGTTCTTTAAGATTTGCAAGGCATTTTACAAATATTTTTATTTTATCCTCATGACAACCTTGAGATGTGGGTGCTATTATTATTTTAATTTTATAGATGAGGAAACTCAGGCTCAAAGAAGTTGTGGCTTGAATAAGGTCACACATCTACTTAAGTGTCTGAGGAATAATTTGAACTCTGCCCTCGAGAGCCTACACTCTTTTGGAATGAGAAGACAATTTACTGATTGATTACCTAATGTTCTAGACTATATTCATTAGATAGGCTTTCCAATAGCTTGGTGTAGTAAAGAGATTTGAAGTCACAGGGCCCATCTGAATCTCAGCTCTAGAAGTATCTATTAGGATTATTACAGGGATCCATGACACATAAAAAGTTAAGAAAGCCTGTTTTAAGTCATCTGATTTTGCTCTGGTCCTTCCCCATATATACTTAACCCATTGTTCTTCCTTCTTTCTATTCTATTTTATTTTTTATTTCATTAGCCTCTTATTTCTATTCTATCATTCTCTTACTCATGATTCTGCTTTATAATGACTAATCCCTTTAAATCATCTCTGATGTACCATGAGACTTCATGTAGAATGATAATAACCATAATCACTAGCACTTACATCATACCAACTGTGTGTCAGGTACTATACTAAGTGCTTTAAAAATATTATTTCATTGGATCCTCATAACAACCCTGTGATGTAGGTGCTGTTATTACTCAAATTTTACAGTTGAGGAAACAGAAGCAAGCAGTGGGTAAATGACTTGCCTAAAGATAGACAGCTAACAAGTGTCTGAGGTCAAATTTGAACTCACATCTTCTGACATAAAGTCCAATGTAATATACACTGAGCCACACAATTGCCTATTTGCTTTTCTGCAGGAGACACTGGAATGCCAAACATTGGTATAAATGTAAAAGTCTAATATTGGAAAAATTTTCACATATAACCTTATAATTTCTTAAGAACAAGGACTATGTAATTTGAAAAGCTTCAGAAAAATAAAGAATTGTACAAGGCTAGAAGCTAGAATAATTTTGGTGTTTAGCTTCACCCTTAGATAAGAACCAAAACTGACCCCAAAGTGCTATAGTAAATGTTTGCTTCTCCAAAAAACGTTAATATCTCATTCATTTATCATACAGCAGATTAATGTTATACTCTCCTGTGGAAACTACACTGGTACCTCATTGAGTCTTAAAAGTAAACCTTGATTCTGCTAGACTAGGAGAAGATGTGAAAGCTCTAATAGGTCCTATTAAAGTGGCAAAGCTTTAAGTAGGTCAATAATGACTTGTATCTCTGCTATCCAAGGACCACCTTACCTAAATTATGTCAGTAAGTACTTAATAAGTGGTTATTATGTGCTAGTTACTGTGCTTTGCTCTGAAAATACAGAGAAATACAAAGAAGTTTATTACCAAAATGTTGGACCCAGATGATTTTTGTTTCTTCATTGGTTTTGTTTTGTTTTGTCTTGCCCCTAGTGGAAAGAGTTCTCTGGATTTAGAGTCAGAGACCTTGAGTGCAAACCTTGTCTATGTCACTTACTATTTATGTGACCTTGGGCAAGTTGCTAAATTTCTCTGAACCCCAATTTCTTCATCTACATGAGAAAAGGGTTAGACTAAATAATTTCTTGTCTTTTTTCTAGCACAAAATCTATGATTTTAGGAGAGCAGTCTGATAAACTATAAAAAAGGAACTGTGATTCACAAAAAAAAAAATATCTCTGATCTCTGGAGTTTTGAGCAACATCATGTTAAATGGCATAATATTATTTTAAAGCATAGCATGAATTCATTTTGTAACAGGAAATATTTGTCTTTTAGATTTACTTCAAGAGCAAAAATCTTAGGACTTCAGTTCAGCTATCCTGATCTGTAGAATTTAGAAAGGTTAGATTTTGCTGAGACCAAGATGTTTTCTTAATCAGATCCTGGGATATTTGCAGTTTGGGAAGAGCTTTGGTGTTTCTTAAATCTCAGACTCTCTATCATGTAATTGACACTGATGAACAAAACACTGTGACTAGTAACAGCCAATCTGCAATGTTGTTCACCAATTCCTACATCTGTTCCATTCTAATACTGCACTCACAATTTCATGAGAGCACAGAGAATCCCCTGGGGAGAGAACTCTCAGCTTTGAGAATGAGGTGCGACCTACTGCGCATTCATGCCTTGCTTTACCTAGAAGTAAAGAGAGGACTCCTGGGAAACATAAAAGCCTCAGGGAAAGAACTAAGAAAGAAAATGGAATACATTTTCCCAATCATAAAGTAAAATGGGAATGAAAGAGCTGTTATAAGTCTAGATTCAAACCCAGTAAATAGGTGGAAATTACAGTCATATTTTTCTCTTAATGACAGAATTGTTGTATTCACATCACAATTTCAAGAAATGGAATTATAGGATCATTTATTTAGAACTGGAACAGATCTCAGAAACCATCTAGTTCAACACTATCATATTGTAGATTGAAAAGTGAAATCAAAGGAAGTTAGGGGTCTCACCCAGGGTACCAGAATAAGTATCAGTGGGGCAGTATGAACTTAGGTGCTCTAATTCCCCCCTTTCCCAGTACCATGTAATTTCTTTGGGGTCAAAAAATTAAAGACAATCCATAATTTATTTGCATTTTACTTACTTATTCACTTTCCCCAAAGAAGGTTTAAGAAATGTAAGAGGTAATTTGACTGAAATTGAATCCCAGAATCTACTTGGTATTACTGATTTAACCAGTTATACAGTGCAACACCAATTTTCTCCACATCAATGAATCTCACTCTTCTTACGTGAGATTAAATCAGGACCAACAGGACATATGGGGGCGTATAGTAGTTTCTCATTAAAGTGCCATCCGTCTTGATTACACAGTGGTGACTGGTATTATGGTAATAGCCTATAAAACTCGATTATGTTTTCATAGATATAAGCCAAATCAACTGAAGGAATACCTTCTTTGGGAATTAAGGGGAAACTGCCCAGAAGACACATAAACCCTTTGCTAGTTTACCCGTTCTATCCTCTCTCACAGACCCTGCCACCGCTCCAGATTCAACATTTAAGCATGGTCATTTATTATGTTAGTGATTTGAAAAGGAACAGAATTCTGCAAGCTTGAAGAATTACTTATGTAGAACTCTCTTCTATCTACAACTTTCAAACCCAGAATCTGACAGTCAGGGTCTTGTACAATCCTCTCTGTATGTCAGGATGTTAACATGTCTCAGTATGAAAGAAGATTTAGATGTCCCATAAAATGAACTGTTATGAAATTTTATTGCTAGCAGAGATCTCAAATATCATCTGGTCTAACCCTCTTATTTTACAGATGAGGACATTGAGTCCCAAAACAGCTGAAGAAAACTCTCCAAGGTCTAACAAGGCTTTGCTTATTAATGCAAAGGCTCATGTGCCAATAAACCAGCTGATAAATATATCAGTTCTAAGATGACAAAAGTATAGTATTTTTGTCATTTTGAGAAGCATCCTTTATTTTGTTCCAGTGATGAATAAAATGTAGCTGAATCATGGGATAGATCAAATGACATAAGCTGGATCACATGGGACTTAAGTTACCTGAGAACAGGGACTGTTTAAGCAGGGATAATTATTTTCTTCTCCTTTCTTTCCTCCTTCTTCCTTTTCCTCCTCCTCTTCTTCTTCCTCTTCCTTCTTTTCCTCTCTTTCTTCCTCCTCCTCCTCCTTCTTTTTCTTCATCCTTGTATCATCAAAACCTAGAACAAAATCAGGTAACTGGTAGGCGCTCATTAGGTGCTTACTGAATTGGATAGAAATAATTAAGCTTTTTAAAGTATAGATACGTCCTGGTATCTGAACCTGCAAAATATGTTACTTGCATTTTTAATGTAATTCCCATAGATGCATGAACTTATTCATCTATAGTCCTTTAGTCCTACAAGTATCTGTGATTTTGTCAATATGTATACTGCTTCCACTGACACAGATTGCAACCCCTCTGTTACTTAGTCTTTGAGAGTTTCCGAGGACAAAATACTCATGATCCTTTAGCTAAGGAGCATCAGTAAGCTTAATTGGTCTAGTTCTCAGACCATTGATGTTACCAGACACAAGCTCTATACCCAAAGCCTTTCCATGTGAGTAGCAATTCTTCCTAGCTCAGTCCTCAAGAACTCAGGCTCATTCCCATACCATAATGAGACATCAGAGCAATGCTATAGAGGGCTGACTTTGGAATTAGGAATGACTGGCCTTAGAAATGTGCCATATGACTGATCCTTGAAGTTAGAAATTCTAAGAGGGCAAAGTAAGGAGAAAGTGCATTCTAGATCTGGGGGATAGCCTCAGCAAAGGTATGGAGTTGGAAAACAGATTCTTGTATTTGGAAAACAGCAAATAGGCACATGAAAGAAAATCGTGTTCAATAAGCCAAGAAAGGCAGGCTGGAACAAAATCATGAAGGATATTAATTGTAAATCAAAGGAGTTTGCCTTTTTTCCTAGTACCTATCTCAAGTATCATTTCTTTCATGAAGCTTTTCTTGCTTAGCTCAACTAGATGTGATCTTTCCCCATATTACTTTACTTGATCCTTCTGTCACCCTGAAATTTCTATTTTGACTAAGCCTATCAAAATGTTTCTCTTATTTTATGATTAACTATTTTTTTAACTAAGAAAAAAGCAATCACATGTGGGAAGAGAATACTGGGTTTCTCTTCGCTCAAGAATGTATTAATTTAGTTATATGCTGTCAGAGCAGGAAAGTAGGATTTAGCTCATCTCGTATAACATTTTGTTTTCAGATGAGGTCCAGAGAAGTAAGATAACTTGCTCAAATTAATACAGCTAATTAGTAGCAGGGCTGCTCTTGTCTGCTCCTTCTACTATATCATGGCAGGTTTGGTTTAAATCAGTCAAGTTTTGCATAATTCAAATTGCATATAACTATATTCTGAAAAGGGCTAGGACTTTATAAGTAATATTTTTTTTCAAAATATATGTAAAGACAATTTTCAATATTTTTGTAAAAAAAACTTTGGTTCCAAATTCTTTCTCTCCCTCCTGTTCTCTTCTCCCCCCTCTCTGAGATGGTATGCAATTTGATATGGGTTAAACATATGTAATCATGCAAAATGCATTTCCACTTTGTATGAATAATAATTTTCCCAGTTAAATGTAAAAATACTTTTAGCATTAATTTTAAAAATTTTGAGGGCCAGGAATTTTTGAGGTATGTAGCCACCTAGAAAAAAAGCATAAATCAGAAAATAATATACTGGACTTGGAATCAGGAACATCTGAGTTTGAATTCTGCTGTTAATGTTTATTAGCCATGTAATATCAGGCATCCTCTTATTCTCAGTTTCTACATCCACAAAACAGTGCCAAAAATAGTAATTACCTTGCAAGATTATTATGAGAAAAAATGAAATAATATATGCAAAATACTTTATAAACCTTACAGCACTATATAAATGTTAGCTACTAATATTGTTAAATATTATTTAAATTATTAACATGTAATTATTAAATATTATTAAAATGTACAACCTTTGGTGCCAGAAAAATCTTTCATTCATGGAGTATAAGTGCTTGCTTTATAATAAGTAAAATTGCATGTGTTACAATGAAGAACGTGGACCTTCTTGCAGACTCTATAGAGAGGGCACTCAGTTTTTTAATTTTGCCTCAGTTATACAGATACCATCTCTCAGCTCTGATTTTGGAGCAATAAATTCCATTTTGGAGTTAGGGAGTTTTGGCTTTGGGATCTCTATGTTTCAGGACAAAACTGCTGAGAGAAACTCAGTGATTTGAACTTGCAAGATGATTTACCCACATTAGCAGAGAGAGAGAGGACAGAGAGGGAAAGAGGGAAGGAGAGAAAGAGGAGGAAGGGAGAGAGGGAGAGAAAAGCTCTGCCTTTTTCAGTAGTCCTTTGCTCAGCTTTCAATAACATGTTTACCTGTGCTGAAATGTCTGAAAGTTCTTTTGTTATTAATATCTTATTTATTGCATAATTTTCCTTATGTCACTAAAGGTTTTCCCCCAGTTATTTTGTTAGAGTTGTATTTATTGCCTCATTTTGGCATTGTATGATCTGATGAAATATAGAGGATATATCTTGAGGCAGAAAAGTAAGGAAAGAGTAGGAAAATGCAATGTGCACATCTTTATGGAGTAGACAATCTGGCCCCAGGGCCAGCTTCTCTGCATCAAGAGATAAGAAGTCTCCATAAAGCTTATATTAAGTTTGATAAGGTCTTTGGAAGGCACACTGAACTGTGAGTGATCCTGTATCAAGTGACCTAGAGATCATCTGGTCTAGTGGCTCTCAAGGTGAGGTCCAAGGATCCCTGAAAGTCTCTGAATACCTTTCAAGACGTCCACAAGGTCAAAACTAATTCCATAATAATACTAGTCTATTTTAATCTCTTATGTGGTAAATATCAATAGATGTAACCCACATAAACAAAATCTTTTGGGGGATCCTCAATAATTTTTAAAATTATTATGGGGTACTGAGATCAAAAAATTTAAAACCAGTGAGTGATCTAGTCTAATTACTTTCTAAAATCACAAATTCCTCTATGTAAAATCTATAACAAGTTATGTGGTATGATGGAAAAAATACTTGATTTAGAGTAAAAACACTGGGGTTCATTCCTGTCTCTGCCTCTTACTACGGGACATTTATGTGACATTTGGCAAAGAACTTGACCTCTCAAGGCCTTAGCATCTATAAAATGACTTGATGACCTCTAAGACCCCTTAAACTGCTTCATCATCCCGTTTCTGCCGAAAGGCCTCCAGTTAGGGGCAATTCTCCACCACCATTCCATTTAGGGGACAATTCTAATCATCAAGGCAGTTTTCCCTTATATTGAGCCAAAATATACTTGCCTGCCATTTTTACCTAAATGACCTTAATTCTACTTTCTGGAATCAAGCAGAAAAAGTCTTAACTTTTCTTCCACATAGTCCCCCTAAATCTCTTCAGGCTGTTTTCTTACTTCCTCAAATTGAATTTCAAATCAAGTGAATGACATTTTTTTTGGCTTAAATGCCATTCATGAGGAAAGATTCTGCTCTTCCCTAAGCTAATGTATACGCCTTAAACCCATCTGTGAAAACCTCAATATTTTAAATAATAGATAATAAGAAGTTGGCCATTTTTCTCCTTAGGGGAGCTAATCTACAGTGGATTTAAATTTTGCCAATTATTGTCAAGCTAATCTTAAGTTTTAACCACTGCTTCTGTTACTAAGCAGCTTACCAAGATAGAAACATAAAATTATATATTTTTTTTTGTAAAATCTCAAATAGGGTTTAAAAAAGAGCAGTCTTAAGACATAATTTACAAACCCTTTTAGTAGAAATTAAATTAGAGAATTGGGTTTTCCAGCGATGGTTTTGCTTCTGTGTGATATTTGGGTGAGTCATTTAAACTTTCTAGGCCTCATTTTTCTCAAATGTAAAAATGAAAAGTTTGAATGGAGATTTTTAAGGTACCTTCTAGTTTACAAACTCATAAACGAGCCTGTGGTTCTAATGTTAAGCACAACATTTTTAACATGGTGTAACTTTCCGTTTCCTGTTTTTCATTAATGAAGTTGTTGTTCAGTCATGCCTGACTTTTCATGACCCCATTTGGGGTTTTCTTGGCAAAGATTCTGGAGTTGTTTGCCATTTCCTTCTCCAACTCTTCTTATAGATGAGGAAACTGAGGCCAACAGGGTTAAGTGACTTTCCCAGGGTGACACAAAACAGCTGATAAGAGTCTGAGGCTAGATTTGAACTTAGGAAGATAAGTCTTCCTGACTCCAGGCTGGCTGCTCCATCCACTGAGTCATCTAGCTGTTCCTCATTAATGAAGACAGCCAACTAAATCTTCAGTAGTAAGTAGTGGAGATCTAGTTGTATAACTCGTAGTTTCAAAAGACCAACACTCCCTTCTAAAGCTTTTCTCCTTTGCTTCAAATGTTTTAGAATGTAGATATGTATATGTTTGCTTGTTTGTTTGTTAATGAGGCAGCTAGGTGCCTCATAGTGGATAGAACTCTGGGCCTGGAGTATGGAAGACCTGAATTCAAATGTAGCCTCAGATACTTATTAGCTGTATGACCTGGGGCAAGTCATTTAATCTCTATTTAACTTAGTTTCCAATAATGTGAAATAAAGTACCTACCTCCTAGGGGTATGGCAAGGCTCAAATGAGATAATATTTATAAAATACTTAGCATAGTACTTGCACATAATTGGTTGGTTGGTTGTTGTCTTTCCCTCTCAAAAAAGGATCAAAATGACATCATTATGCTAGAGTCAAGTTACAATATGTCCAACTGTAGCTGATCAGGATCAATATTAGCTTGAAATGCTCTACCACAGGTCATGCATAAATAGTCCATGTGAACATTGAGGTTGGATTCTCTAAATTTGCACATCTTGCATTTCCATGACCTTGATGCTGTGTTCACCCTCATTGAAAGTATTTGACACCATGGCTGAAAACATCATGCTAAAAAGCATAGGAGCAAGCACACAGCCCTGTTTCACCCCATTGGTAACTGGGAAAGCATGAGAGCATTGTCCATTATCCAGAATCCAGGCAAGCATGCAGTCATGAAATTGACATGTACTTCTAATGAACTTCTCTAGGCAACCAGATCTTGACATAATTTTCTAAACATATCTACAAACATTTTATAGAGATCTCTGTCCTGCTCTGGCACTTCTCCTGGAGTTATGGGTCAGTCAACACCATATTGACCATTCCTTGGCTCTTTCTGAAGCCATACTGACTCTCAGGTAGATGACCATCTTCCAGATGAAGGACCAGAATATCAGGGAAGACTCTGGCAAGAATCTTGCCACTAAAAACTAAGAGAGAGACCCCCCGCCCCGTGATAGGACAATCTATTTCTTTTACTTTTATCGAGATAGACAGTGAAGGAATCTTTGAACTCCTTGAGGATAACTTCCTGTTGGAGACACACTTGAAACTAATAAGGTATCAAGGAAAGTTAAGAGGAATTAAACACTTTGGCCAAAGTGGACCACCACCTTCTTTTCAGGAGGAGGGAGAGTCAGATACAGAAGCAAGATTGGCTTTATACTGTTAGTTCAGGACAGGTCCTCCCATCAGGAGACAGATTGGTCCATTCTCCATTAGTTCACTATCTTCTCTATATGCCCATTACATAACCACCCCTGGTGTGATTCCTCCTACCAAATATGTTTTAACATAAGACCCATGATTAGAAAATGGAGGGATAATTTTATACTGGCTGTGTCTTCTTATATATATGAGGTTCTTTAAACAAGTGCAGTGAAGAAAAGTCTTCTCTAGGTAATTCCAGATCATTTTCCTTGACAAGTTTCAGCTAGCTTTAGATTTGGTCCCTTTATCAAGAACTTTGTAATTTTCTGCCAGGCACTGTGTGTCTCCTGATTGGTTGAGTTCACCTGTAGTCTGTTACCTTACTAATTATCTGACTTATTCTCAGTGACTTCATCAACTAATAACTTCTGTGGAAACTTAGCTTTTTGCTGTCTCTCATACTCCTCTTGCCTTATAACCCAGAAAATTTCAGTAAGCTTTTGTATGAGGAATGGACCCCTACCTTGTAAATCTCAGCTGGAATAGAATCAGCACCAGATGCTTTGCCACATGACAGAAGTCTAATGGCATTCAGAAACTCTTTTTCAGCTGGAATTTCATCTAGGGAGGAGTCGACTTCAACCTGAGGTAAACAGTCAATGGCCTCAGCATTCATTGATGATGGTCTGTTGAGAACACTATGAAAGTGTTCAGGCATCTCTCTAGAATCATGTTCCTATCACTAATCAATGTGGCCCCATCAACACTGAGTAGTTGAATTTTACCATAGATCTTTGGCCCATAATAGTTTTCAGAGCATCATAAAAGCACTTTAGATTGTTACTATCAGCATGAAACTGAATTTCAACTGCCTTCTTTCTGAGTTGAGAATCCTACATCTCTCTAATCCTACTTAGAGATGTAGGAAAGTAAAGTTATACTTTACTTTTGATGGAAATAAATGTGTTCTTCTTAAAGATGGATGAACTATCCTGCTGGTAAATCCTGTGGACTTCTCATTTTCATTTAGTAGCTTCTGAATTTGCCCATTGTTTTCATCAAACTTGTCTTGATGTTTGTGAGTATTCTGACCCAGATGAGCAAATACAGTGCTGTACACCAAATCTCTGAAAGCAGCCCACTCCTTTTCTGCTCCACTGTTGCCAACTGTGTATTGACTCAACTTTCCCTCCAAGTTAGCAACAAATTGTTGCTGCCAAAAGAAGTGTCCTAATCTGTTGACATTAATTCTTCTGGTAGTCCTTTTGCCTTGGGGCTGCCACTTTTGTTGAATGCAAGCATTTCACTTGGAGAGGATAAGTCTATGATCGGTCCAGCACACTGTATCACTCTTTGCCTTTGTCAGTCTTACATCTGTCTGTCTCTTCTCTTTACAGTCACATAGTCTATTAAATGCCAATGTTTGTTGCAAGAGTGCATCCACAAAATTTTATAGTGTTTAGGTAAATGGAAAACATTTGATGATGAGAAGATCATGAGATGAACAAGTCTTTAGTAGTAAGTGATCCTTGCTGTTTTATTGGTCCATTCCTCCTAAGGACTTCCTGCCATATCTGGTAATCTGAGCCTATTCTAACATTAAAGTCACCCAGAATTATAAGCTTGTCCTCATCTGGAACATTGATGATTAGGATCTCCAGGTGTTCATAAAATTTTTCTTTGATCTCACCAGGGTTCATCATGGTAGGAGCATAGGCACTGATGATGGTAGCATGGCAGTTTCCTATAAGCGGCAGTCACATTGTCATGAGCTTATTGTTCACTCCTTTTGACAGGCATACAAGATTGTTGACTAAATTAGTTTTGATTGTAAAACCTACACCAACTTCATTGTGCACCCCTTTCCTGTGGCCACTCCAGGAAAAAAATATATCCAGATCTGACTTCAGTAACCTGGCCTTGATTTACCAGTCTTATTTCATTCAGGGCTACCATTTGAATGCAATATCTGTTGAGTTCCCTCACAACAAGAGCTGTTCATCTTTCAGGCCTACTGGATTTTGTGTTGTTTATAAGTGTGCACACATTCCATGTGCTGATGGTGGGTGGAATCATCTTTACAGAAGTTTTTGTACATTGTTTTGTGTTTTAACAGTGGGGTGGGGCCCTACTTGCCTCAGTATTCAGGCCAGAGTGGAGTAAGTAGACAGTTTTTAGGGCACCTTTTCTAGCTGCTTTCTTACACCAAGAAGTGGGCAGTGAGATCTTTAGAAGGCTGTTCAGATACCCAGGGAACTGACAAATCCTACTACTGCTTCCAGTGAGAAATGACTCTATGGCCTGGGCCACCTGTGTGCAGGGTTGTGACTACAGATCCCAGTGTATTCACACCTGCTGCTTCATTATTTGCCTGTCACCACAAGACTGTGAGATAGTAAAAATTGTCAAATGCTATGAGTGATATCTTTTGATTCACATGCAAATTGCATGTAAGTGAGGAGAATTGCATGAAGTCATTCACCTCACCTTCTCTTCCAGAGTCATCACAGTCCAGTCAAGATGACTGGTGATGACTCGAGATGCCATGGATGACTTTGGCATCTTCAATGTCTAACCAAGTTCTGGGTGCTCCATAATGCCTGCTTCAGCTGTCTTCATTGCCATTGGAGCAAATTGTTCTCATCCACCCTTTCCACCAAAGGAAGTCATCACATGCTTGGAGTAGACAATCCCCTGAATCACCAAGACCCCCTTGGGTACCTTCAATCTGGTTTAACCCATATGCCAAAATGGTTTAATGAGGTGTGACCACTGTGCATTTCTGGAGCCACAGGTGAGAGTTAGGCAGCTCAATTGGACACCAAAAGTGAAAAACAGCCCTGAAAATGACTCAGCAGTGCTCACACCAGAGGTCCTAGGCTTCCATGAACCCACCCTACACCTCTTGGCACATAGTAGGATCTACATAAATGCTAATTATTGCTGTTATCATTGTTATCATTGCCATGTCATTCTTCTACCTCCTATCAGATAAGTTAGGTCAGACTAGATGATCTCATGAGTCCCTTCTGTAATTCTCTGATAACTTGATTCATATCAACATAATTCTCTCAATATTTAGTACTTATCCAATGGGAATGACTGTAAAGGTTCATTTCTCCATAACTAAAGATTGTGTTAGATTTGGTATTTATTTAAAAATGAATTATGCTTTTCTCTCATTAGATACCAGAGAAATATCTGGCTTTTGTAATAAGCTTTATCTTCGGAGACCTTCTCAAGTCTCTTTTTTTATGGAAAATAGTAGGTGAAAAGGTCTTTTTTTCTAAGTAAATGAGTGTAAGGAAAATAAAGTCATAAAATGTGATAATATTTGGTATTTGAAGGTAATATTCATTTCTTAGATACAATGCCTAGAACTTGTTTCTATGATGTTTCATTCTAGTCATGCCCAAGAGCTAATAAATTAATGAATTCAAATTCTACTCTAAGTATGGTTAGTTCCAGGTAGGTGGCACAGTGGATAGAGTGCTGGGTCTGGAGTCAGAAAGACTCATCTTCCTGAGTTCAAATCTGGCCCCAGACACTTTTACTGGCTGTGTGCCCCTGAGCAAGTCACCTAACCCTTTTTGCCTCAGTTTCTTCATCTGTAAAATGAGCTGGAGAAGGAAATGGCAAACCACTCCAGTATCTTTGCTAAGAACCAAATGAGATCACTAAGAATCAGACATGACTGAAACAACTGAACAGTAAAAAGTATAGTTAGACAGCCATGGCATAGTGTATATAGATAACTATCCTGGAAGTAAAGAAATAATTTTTCTTTACGGAATCATATAGAATGGCTTAACAGGCTGTACTAACTTATTGAGGAAATCCACTTAGAGTTCCAATTCAGTAGTGTGATTTATCTATTAGCATGTCTGGTTTTAGTAATTTTATCTTTAGTGACCCCAGAAATGAGCCTAATACTAGATTTCTTGTCATCACAGACAACTCTTTGAAAATTATAAGTCTAGATGCATTAGATCATTTGATGGAATGAATGGGGGAAATGGTTTTGCTTTGCCTTTGAACAAGTGAAAAATTTAGGATCTGATTCTGGTCAATACAGGGAAACCAAAGTGAAAACAACTGAATAATAATTTTGCAAAAAACTTGAATCTATAAGCCATCTCACTTTCTTTTAGATCTTTGGCAGATGCATATATGTATATATCACACGAATGAATATATAAATACCTTGAGGAGTTGGTTGTGTTTTTTTTAAGTTACTGTATTCTATGCCCAGTATTTTATCTCACCCTGCAGAGCTGTTACATATGCAAAAAATTCCTGAATATACTTTACATAATTCAACTCAACAAGCATTTATTAAGCAAGGTGCCAGATATTATCACATGCAACAGAAACACCAAGACAATAAGATAATCCTTGTTAAGGATTATAATAATAATAATAATTCATATTTATATAGAACTTTCCAGTTTATAAAGCACTTTCCCCTCTATAAGACTGTAGAGACATGGAATCAGAGATCTGAACTTTAAGGTACTTCATTTGACACCTAGAGAAACTGAGACCAGGGGAGAGTCAATGACTTGCTCAAAGTCACACACAATAAGCATCCAAGATGGAATTTGAAGCTCACTTCTCTGACTCTAAAGACAAAGTTCTTTCCACTGTGCTCCACTGAAGTGAAAATATCATTATTTCTATATTATAGACAAGGAAACTGAAACTTCAAAGGTTGAAGTATGATACCCAGTGTCATACACCTAATACTTGTTAAGTCTCTCCCAACATGAAACTATTCTCTATACAGCCAGCAAAGTGATTTTCTTAAAGCACATATCTAATTGTGTAATCTTTCCCTCCCCTACCTCTAGGATCAGATGTGAATTTCTCTTTTGGGCAGTTAAGATAATAATCTGGCCACTTTCTTCCTTTCCAGTTTATTGGTACTCTGCTGTCCAACATGGTCCCTACTCCATGTTCACCATGGTAGTTCACCATGGTCCTATGGACCTAGTTATTGTTCCTTATATACACAACTTAATCTTCTGCCTTTGTACCTTCCCACATGCTATCCCCCACACTTAGAACCTGCTCCTTCTCCCCTCCCTCTCCTGAAATACCTATTTTCCTTCAAAATTCAGCCCAAGGGTGACCAACTATGAAAGGCCTTTCCTGGTCTCCCACTTCTCTCCCCCACCACTTCCAGGTTCTCATGTCTTCCCCTCCAAGTTTACCTCATATTTAATTTCTACATATCTTGAATTAGAGGCAACATTGTGTAGTAGATAGAAAAATGACCTCAATACAAAAAGACCTAGGTTCACATCCTCCCTTTGACACATACTACTTGTGGCATTGGGCAAGTCATAATTTCTTAGTGCTAGATAACTTCCTCTAATACTATAAGCTGCAGAAAAAATGTTGATACATTTGTAAATTTGAATATTCAATAAATTTGTACATTTATCAATGAAATCATGTAAAATGAGGCTCACTCCCTCTTTCTATCACTCTATTTTTATATACCTATATTTATTTGTATATTATATATATATATATTATATGCAATATATATATGAACTCAACTCTTGATTCTGCCATTAACTCACTCTGGGATGATGAGAAAAAATTACTTTGCCTCTCTAGGCTTATTTCCCCATTTTAAGTTGAGAGAATTGTCCTCACTGATCTCCAAAACACATTTTAGATCTAATGTCCTATGATTCTATAAAATGTCAGTCAAGGAAATCAAAGAAGCATCATTGATGTATTGAGCATTCATAGGCCTTTGTAGCTGAACTCCTTGAGAAGGCCATCTACAATAGATACCTCCAATTCGGTTCTCTCACTCTACTCTTAACCCCTTACAATCTGGCTTCTGACCTTATTCCACTAAAACTGCTCTCTCCAAAGTTAAGAGTGATCTCTTAATTGCCAAATCCAATCAATGGCCTTTACTCAATCCTCATTTTCCTGGCCCTCTATGCAGCCTTTGACACTATTAATCACTCTGCTCCTTGATACTCTCTCTAGATTATCAGGATACCACTCTTTCCTTATTTTCCTCCTACATCAATCCTTCTCTGTCTCCTTTGCTGGATCCTCCTGCAGATCACACCCTCTAACCTTAGATGTCCATAGGATTCTGTCCTAGGCCTTCTTTTCTTCTCCCTCTATAGTATTTCACTTGATGATGTTATTTAATTATGGGTTTAATTACTATGCTGATGACTCTCAAGTCTACCTAACCTTCTCCAGTCTCTTTGACCTCCAGTCTTGCATCTCCATCTGCCTTTTGGATATCTTGAACTGTATGTCCAGTAGACATCTGAAACTCAACATGTACAAAACTCATTATCTTTCCCTCTAAACACCCCTCCCCCAATTTCCCTGTTACTATAGAGGATGTCTATCCTCCCTCAAGCTCACAACCTAGGAGTCTTGATCAACTTCTTACTATCTCACCCCCCCACCCCCAGAATTCAAGCTGTTGCTAAGACTTATCCATTTCACCTTTGCAACATCTTTCAAAATTGTCCTCTTGTCTCCTCAGACCCCACCACCACTGTAGTGCAGGCTCTTATCATCTCATGTCTTAATTATTGAAATAGCCTGTTGGTTGGTCTACCTGCTTTAAATCTCTCCCCACTGCAGTCCACCATTTCCATTCAGGCACTAAAGTGATTTTCCTAAAATGCAAGTCTGATTATGTCACCCTTCTATTCAATCTCTAGAGGTTTCCCATTGCCTCCTGGATCAAACACAAAATGTCCTGTTTGGTATTCAAAGTTCTTCATAATCTAATCCCTTCTTACCTTTTCAATCTTCTTACACCTTGCTCTTGGACATATACTCTTCAGTCCAGTAGCAGTGGCCTCCTGGATGTGCCACAAACAAGACATTCCATCATTTGACTCTGCATATTTTCTCTGATGTGTCCCCCAAGCCTGGAATGCTCTCTCTCCTCTGTTCCAACTACTGATCTCCCTGGGCTCCTTGAAGCCTCAACTAAAACTCAATGTTCTCTAGGAAGCCCAGCCCCTCTTAATTCTAGTATCTTCCCCTCTGTTAATTATTTCTTATTTATCCTGTATATAGTTTGCTTTGTATATGTTCACTTGTATGTTATCTCCCCCGCTGGCTTGTAAGCTCTTTGAGGACAGGGACTATCTTCTGCATTTTTTTGTATCCCCAGCACTTAGCGTGGTATTTAATAAATGTTTATTGATTAATGCTTGTAGATTGCCCTTTTTCATCTATAAAATGGGGACAATGATTTCTCAGAGGTTTGATATAAGCAAGATAACTTTTTAAGCTCCTAAGTGCTATATAGATGGTAGCAGTTATTAATATTATCATTAATATCAGCAGAATCATACAAGTCTTTTGATTTCATCATTGTGGGGAGCTAACCAGTATAGAGATTCTCTTGACCAAAGAAGAACTCAACCCTTGTATAACTCAGTGACCAAATTCTAAGGAGTTAACTGAGATACACACACACACACACACACACACACACACACACACACACGTTTAGTGACTTACCCAAGGTCACACAGCTAGAAAGTGTTAGAGACAAGATTTTAACCCAGTCACTCCCTAATGTAAATCCAGCCTCTGCCCACTGCCTTTTTAATAGGAGAAGGAATAAGAATATTGTTAGTAGTAGAAGCAGTAGTGGTTGTAAGGTTGACCATTGGTGTTGGGAACAAATTCTATCTAATAAAGACATTTATTTTAGTTTTGGTTACTTTCCAGACAAGCATAGCTGTGTTATGCATCCCCAGAGGCAATCTCTCTATTTGGCCACTAAGGAACCATTTATTATATTAACTAAAAGGAAGTTCGTTTTCCTGCATTCACTTTTATCTTCTTAAACTTGAAAATTTAGTCAATAGTAATATAGGAACCCTCCTTATTTTCTGAAGACTTCTCCAATTATCTCCCCTGGACATGTAGCTAAAAATATCTGTCTTTCATCTGGAACAAAAATAGCAAAAGCTACCATTTTTTTTTCTAGATTAACCAGTATCTGAGACAAAATGAAAGGGGCTGAAGAGTTAATTATTTTTAGGAAATGTGAATTTCAAATAATTTATCTCCTTTTAAAAAATCGAACCTACAACAATTTACACAACCAAATGAATGTTTGTCCCCTTCAAAGGAATCATCTTTGGAAGTTTATTTTAATGATGGTACCACTACTCGAAACATTTGTATAACTCCTCTTTTCAAGTAATCTTCAAAGTCATTGTTGTGTTCTTTTGAATAACCTCTGTGGAAACAAAATTTAATTCTTTGAAGGTGCATTTGATTTATTTTTGAAAGAGTAAAAAATCCTTCAGAGCCCAATTGGGTCAATTAGGTAGAAAAATAAACTGTGAATTATTGGTTTTGGTCAAGAATGATCCATTATAAAGTAATAAGGATGATCTCCTTCATGTGGTTCATTGCTTAGCTCTGAAGGTACCTTGTCTTGGAGAGCCTGCTTCTAGGCATTAGCCCCCAGCAATACTTTGTGATCACAGATAATCTCCCAGTTCTACTTCTTTCTTTAATGTTTTAGCAAGTAAAGGCCACCACCCCTTCATTTATCCTGAGTTTCTTTCACCCAGTTATCCTTGGGAAAAGAATGTAGATTTCAAACTTTTCCCTTACCTTGCTATCTCTAGAATAAGCACTTAACATAAGGTTAAATGCTTTTCCTTCTATCATCCTACTTTGAAACACTATACTACCCTGTTGGTTGAGCTTGCCATATTTCTGCACCAGGCTATGTACATGTACACCCTAATTTCTCCATTACAGATTACAGATAGCTTTATCTGATGCCTGTTCCCCTTAGTCCTTCATCCATGTTTGTACACTCTTCTCATGCATACCAATTATGAAAACAGTACATTCCCCTTTCTTCCTTCCTATATTAGTATGTTTCATTTATCCTTCTTTCTCTTATTTAAACTCTCAGAATAGAACCAGTTTTTTTAACTCTTTGATAGTTTTTGAAGTTAGTAAGGTTCTGAAAGATCATTTGTTTTTTCTCTTCTGTTAGAATATTAGCATAAAATAACACTCTATCATCTTCCAATAGTTCAAACAAATGTACCTTTTTAAGTTCTTCTTGACTCTTATGTTTCTATTTCAAAGTTACTACCCAGCTCTGGCTTTCTTATCTTGTTTGAAAGTCTTCTATTCCATTAAAGATTCATTTTCCCCCTCCTTTAGGATTATATTTAGCTCTCCAAAGTAAGTTATTCTTGGCCCAAAGTCTATATATTTTTTCTTTTAGAACATTTTATTCCAAAATCTCCTCTCATTGATGGTAGAAGTTGCCAGATCCTGTGATATCCTGACTGTGCTTCATTTGTACTTATGCCATTTTGTTTTAAAAGTTTGCAGCACATTTTTTCTTTAGCCTGGGAGATCTAGATTTTGGGTATGATATTCCTGGGACCCTTTAGGTTTTGCTTTCAAAATAGGACTGGTAGATTGTTTCTGTTTTTAGTTTGTCCTCTGGTTCTAATAAATTTAGACAGTTTTCATTATGATTTCTTGAAATATAATGTCTAATTTTTTTAATCTTAGTTTACAAGAAATTCAATGTTTTTTTAAAATGTTTTTCTTCCTGACATGTTTCCAAAGTCAACTTCATTTTATTCTTTTCATCTTTTTTATTTTTATCTTTCAATTTTATTCTAATGTTTCTGGATATCTTGTGGATTTATTGATTTATGTTTGGTATGTTCTAGTTTTCAGGAATACTGTCACTTGGGTAAAGTTTACCACCTTCTTTTTCATGATAGTTATTCTCCTTCCAATTCTTTTCTCAAGAATTTTTTTTTCATTTTTAATTTTTTCTTTATTTATTCTAAGCATTCTTTCAACTCCCTTTTTAATTTTGAGTCTCTGCTTGTAGTTGCTACTTTACTTTCTCCTTTATGGGGACCTTTAAATTTTAGTTTTTGCTTGTGTTTCCTTTGATTTAATCATCTTTCCAGCTTTAGTTTCCAAGTTGGGGCTTTGTGCCAGGGCCAGGCCCCAATCCCTGCTATAGTTTTGGGTAAGATGGTTGACTTTGTCTGGCCTTGCCATGCATGTCCTGGGTGTTGCCATCACCTCCACATCCCAGATTAGGTACCTTACTTACATCTTGAAGTAGTGGTTCTCCAGGGCCCTTTATGGCATCTCATGACAGTGTCTTGAAATTATGGATACCTGAGCTATGCCAGTCTGAGCGCTGCCTCACTGATTGGTGTGGCTGCTTCTTCTCAGGCTTTCCAATCTGCCTTGGAAAAGGACTTTTTTGGGAGGTCCTCCAGTGATGCTTCCTTGGTGACCGACCCTTGCAGGCTACACATGTCTCTGACTAGGAAGCTGTACTTCTTTTTCTGAATTGGCCTTAGTTTTCTCGGTGTCCCCCTTTCCTATCGCCTACAAACTTCTGGGTATCATTTGTTCAGCGCTGGGATGGAAAACATCGTTGTAGCTTCTCATTGGATTTCTTGAAAATTGTTTTGTCTCATGTCAGTTTCAAGATTTTGCTAGAGTAGAAGTGGGAGCTGGAGAGCCTGCCTACATTCAGGCAGCCATCCTAGCCCCAAAGCACTTTCTGTAGGCTTTGAAAAGCTAAGAACTTAGAAGGTAACATACTTAGATACTTAAGTGTATCTCTGATTTCATCAGTGTAGACAGTTCCTTTTTCAGGGAAGAACACAACACCTGGATCCCATGTGCTTCTTTGTCTTTCCATCATTTCTTCATAAGGAATCAGCACACTGGCATCTTTTCTCTGGTCCTTTGATAATTTTGGTGGTATCCACTAGGACTATTCAGCTTTTTTGTCTCATTCCCACTACTTGAATTTACCTTCTTTTCCTATCACTCCTTTCCCTGATATGTGTTGTGGTAAATTCTTGTCCCCAAGTCATTTTTGGCAATGCAGAGGACATGGGCTTGCATCCCACCTCTAAAGTTTCTTCTCTGTGTGACCTTGGGTAAATCCTTTAGCCTCATTAAGCCTCCATTTCCTCTCTTATCAAATGATGGAATTATATAGCTTTAGACCTGTGGTCTTCTGACTACAAATCTCTTTACTGTACCATGCTGCTACTCTCATCTTAATGACTTATTTTGCATGACTCATTTCTTAAATGAACCCTTCTCCTTCCAAAAGTTATTTCACTATTGGTTTACATTTGGAGAAATATTTTCCATATAAAATTACATTAGGAAACCTTGCAAGGACAGTAAAGTAACCTTGGGATAAAAGACAATTCCAAAAGATGTCTTTCAAAAGCGTCTTGAGAAACAACAAGATAATTAGAATAAATGTTTAGTTTCTCAAAACATCTACTTAGAACGATAATATTGGTGTGTGAGTGTGTGTGTGTGTGTGTGTGTGTGTGTGTGTGTGTGTGTGTGTGTGTGTGTGTAGGAAAGCCTCCAGTGTGCTGACACCTTATGAAGAAATGATGGAACAGAAAGATGAGGAAGTGTATGGGATCCAGGTGTTATGATGTGCCCTGAAAAGGGGACTGTCCACACTGATGGAATCATAGATCCACTTAAGTATCCAAATATGCTGCCCTCTAAGTTCTTAGCTTTTCAAAACCTACAGAAGGTACTTTGGGGCTAAGATGGCTGCCTGAATGTAGGCAGACTCCCTAGCTCCCACTTCTACTCCACTGTGAGAGAGAGAGAGAGAGAGAGAGAGAGAGAGAGAGAGAGAGAGAGAGAGAGAGAGAAAGAGACAGAGAGAGACAGACAGAGACAGAGACAGAGACAGAGAAAGAGAGAGAGAGAGAGAGAGAGAGAGAGAGAGAGATCTACATAGATATCTTAGGATAGAAATAGGGACTGCCAATGCAGGGTCAATGCTTTCATTATCCCCGTTCATATAGATGAGGAAACTGAGACTTAGAGACTTTAAGTGGTTTCACTAGGATAACAAAAGAAATATACAAGTTCCTAGTTCATGTATGTATATATATACATAATGTGTGTACACACATTATGCATATATGTGAGTAGTGTACATACATTTATACCACATAAAGATATATGTATACATACTCACATAGAGACAGGTGATATTGCAAGTAGAGTGTTGGACTTACAAACTAGAAGATCTGAATTTATATCTTGTAGATATTTACTATGTGACCTTGGGCAATGAAGCACACACGTGCACGCACAGATGTACATATATGCATACATATACATATGTACTGTGTATTTATACATGCACACATATCATGTGCACGCACACCACACACATGTGGTATGCACACGCACACATATACACATTCATGTACACATGTGTACTGTGCGTTCTCTGTGTGTATGTATGTACATTTATATGCTAGGTTGTATAGTATAGAGAGTTGGAATCAAGAGGACCTAAATTCAAATTCTGCCCATAAAATGGAGATAATTATAATATCTATCTCACAGAGTTGTATGAATCAAATGAGAGAACAGATGGACTTTACAAACACTATATAAAGTTTATCTATCATTATTATGTGTGTGTATATATATACCTATATATATATTTCGTGTATTCACATAAATATGTGGGGGGAGGTTCCCAGAGATACTACTGGGAATGTGTATATTCTGGCAGGTTTGCTCATGGTTAGTGGTTCATCTGATCCCAGTATAAAATTGATGTGATATGTGAAGATGGAGGTATTAGATGGTTTGGTAGAGGCATTATAGCAGACCTCTTGAAAAAAGATATATCACTCTGATAATGAAGAGACAGAAGAGAAGAAAGTCAAGGGGCAGAGATAATTCTCAGCAGAAAAAATGCTAAGAAAGGTTCCTCTATCCCTGGGAATTTGTAGGAATTGCTGCATAACAGCAAAATTAATCACATGAAGAAAAAAAATATTTTTTTAAATTTTTTGCCACGTCATACCATTGGAGTTGTCAACGTCCATAATAACTTTTCCCTTCTTGTGAACCTAGTCTTATAGATGCGTTAGCTTAGGATTTGGTCGGCTTTGTGGATCTGTCTGGGGATGTAAAATTACAAGCAGACCTTTGTTCTATTAAGAGAAATTAGAAATAGACCATCCCTAGAGAATGTGAAAAAAGCCTGTCACCTCATTTAGATGATGGAGAATGTGGTGCAGTGGGGCATGTAATCTCTTTTTAAAACATTCTGTTAGCAATCACCCAATTATAGCATTCTTCTGTTTTAACGTTCTATCTGTATTAGGTCACGCTGTGGTAAGCTAACAGGTAGCACTGAAGGTCTCTGGAGATCTCACTAGACATGCAACTGGTATGGCCTTCTATGCCTATAAACTGTTTTTGCTCAGATTTGAGCTGGCATGTCTTATGAATTCTCACTTATTTCGTATATTTTTATTGTTGATAGACATCTATCTTTATTTCCCTCAATTCTATTTGTTAGTCTATGTGCAAATCATTTGAATTCTCCTTAAGTCCTATCAAGGAAAATAAATTAAAAAAACATTTATTTTTTCCTCTGCAAATGAGGGATCTGGAATGAGTGATCTCCAAGGTCCATGTCAGCTCTAACATTCTTTTGTGCCTGTGATTCTGTTTTTCCTTACAAATTAACATATCAAGGAGGAAGTGTTCCTAATGGAATTAATCTATATATGCTTCTCTGGGTCATTTCTACTTTTGCTAGTTAAAGTACTTTATAAATGGAATAACTTCTTTGACTGGCTTGTCTCCCTTAGAATGCCATTTTTTTCCTCTAAAAAGTATTGTTATTGACAATACTTGAAATAACACACCTTGCAATTTACTGATCATTCATTCAAGAAATATTTATGGAACCTTTCCTATCTACACGACACCATTCTAAACATTGTGAAGAGACACAAATTTGAATTATGGTCCCTGCCCTTAAGGTTGTCTATACTCTTGTAGGGAACATAAGACATTTTATACAAATGATTCAATGAAAGATACTGTATGTGATAAACATCATATATGGGTTCTACAGTACATGTGCTTGCTATAGTGCTTAGTGGGCATTAGGTGGTTCTGTGGCTAGCATGCTAGGCCTGGAGTCAAGAAGACTCATCTTCCTGAGTTCGAATCCGGCCTCAAACACTTACTGGCTGTGTGACCTTGGGCAAGTCACTTTACCCTGTTTACCTCAGTTTCCTCACGTATAAAAAGAACAGGACAAAGAAATGGCAAACGATTCCAGTATCTTTGTCAAGAAAATCTCAAATGGAGTCAAAAAGAGTTGGACATGATCGAAAACAACTGAACAATAACAACAGTGGTGTTTGAAAGGAAAAGATATTTGCTACTGATAAGCTGTCCTGTACAGAATCTTGTTTGTGAATGACTCTATGCCAATTCTATATTATATTATATTAACACAGTATATTATAGGGCCTCCTCACTGAAATCCATGACTCTTCTAAAACAAGCAACCTGACAGTCCACATAAGAAGAACAGAGCACCTACTATGTGCAACATAAATAATAATAATGTCTTTTATCCATATTATAAAGTGCTTTCGCACATACATATATATGTATATACACACATATATACACACACAAACATATACATACATGTATGTATATACATGTTGTGTGTATATATTACATACATATATATTACATACATACGTGCGTGCATATATATATACACCAAATTCATATATATATGCATATATATATATGAATTTGGTCTTCATTAACCAAGCAGGACAGGTGTTCTTTTTCTCAGCTTACAAATGTAGTAACTAACTTTCAGAGAGGTTAAGTTGCTTGTTCCAGATCATGCAGTTGATGGACAAGCCGGAATTAGACTAGATTTATGATTTCCAGGCAAGAATGCTTCCTGTTATATCATGTCAAGAATTTTGACTAAGGGAGAGTGTGTTGTTTAATGGAAGAGCACTGAAAAAGGAGTCTTGAGGCCTTTAATCAACTTCCAGTTTGCCACTGTTTGCGTACACCGTTTTTGTCAATTGTCATTTAACTTATCTGGGCCTCAGTTTCTTCATTTGTAAAAAGATGGGATTAGACTAGATTATATCTCTAAGTCCTCCTTCAGTTTTATTATTCCTTGTTCTATCTTAGGAGGTAGGAAATTGTGTGTTATAGTAGATAGAGATGTGATCTCAAAGCAGGGAAACCTGAGTTCAAGTCCTTCCTCTAACACATACTGGTTGTGTAACCCTTAACCTCTCAGAGCCACTCTCCAAAACAACAAATTTCAGAAAAAATGCAATATGCATTGATAGAATGAGTTTCCTCATCAGAGAGTGACATATAATTATGAACTCACTCCTTCTCCTTTGCTGAATATACCCAATCAAGGAGCGTATTATATGAGAAGAAAGAGTAAATCATATATGCCCATTTGTATGCTGTTGGTAATGTTATTTAGAAGTTTCAGTTACATCTGACTCCATGACCTCATTTGTGGATTTCCTGACAAAGTGGTTTGTCATCTCCTTCTCCAGCTCATTTTACAGATGAGGAAACTGAGGCAAACACGTTTAAGTGACTAGCCTAAGGTCACACTAGTATAAGTATCCGAAGCCAGATTTGAACTTAGGGTATTCTTGACTCTAAGCCTGGCACTCTATCCATTGAGCCATCTAGTTGCCTCTGTTTAATCCAGTATACATCTAAGTGGCTACTATGCATAAGGCACAATATGCTGTCTATATACATTTCTCTTTTAATTATTATTTAGTATGTTAATGTCAACACAGGCTTCCCAAGAGATTATAGAAATACAGATTCAGAAGAGATCTAGAGGGCATCTAAATTTGTTTAGTACCTACTTTCCATGAGGCCTAGCAGCTCTCTAAATAAATTTCTCTTAATTTACATTCATTGATTAATCAATATTAATTAATATTAGTATTCATTAGTCAATATTGTTTAGTATTAATATTAGTATTAATTAATTAATATTAACATATTAATTAATGGTTGTTGGTTGGTTGGTTGTTGTCCTTTGTTCTCGAAGAGGACCAAAGTGACATCACCATGATAAAGTGAAGTTTCAGTGTGTCTGACTGTGGCTGATCAGACCAATATGAGCTCATAATGCTCTAACACAGACTGGGCACAGATAATGCTTGTGAATATTTGGAGTGGTTACCCCAAATTTGTGTATCCTACATTTCCTTTGTTCTGTTTCAATTCTGCGTTGCTCATAGAGCACAGCGCCTTTTCTGATGTGGGCCCACCGTGCTGAGCAGTCCTGTGCCAGTGTCTCACATGTCATGCAATCAAATTCAAAGTTCTTGAGAGAGACCTTGGAAGTGTCCTTGTATCACTTCTTCTGACCACCATGGGATCACCTGTCCCATGTGAGTTCTCTATAAAATAGTCTTTTTTGGCAAGCATACATTTTGCATTTGAACAATGTGGCCAGCCCATCGGAGTTATGATCTCTGAAGCATAGTTTGAACACTTGGCAGTTTAGTTCAAGCAGGAACCTCAGTGTCTGGTACCTTATCTGCCAGGTGATCCTCAGAATATTCCTAAGACTGTTCAAATGGAAGCAATTCAGTTTCCTGGCATGGCGCTGGTAGACTGTCCATGTTTTGCAGGCATACAACAATGAGGTCAGCATAATGCCTCTGTAGACCTTCAGTTTGGTAGTCAGTCTAATACTTGTTCTCTCCCAAACTTTTTTCGGAGCCTCTCAAACACTGAGCTAGCTCTGGCAATACGTGCATCAACCTCCTTATCAATGTGTACATCCCTGGAAAGTACACTATCAAGGTAAGTGAACTTATCCACAGCATTCAAAACTTCTCCATTTGTTGTAACTGATGGTTCCATGTATGGATGATATGATGTATATGATGGTGGCAGATGGAGCACCTGTGTTTTCTTGATGTTAATTGTTAGGCCAAAATTAGCACAGGCAACCAAGAATTGATCCATACTTTGTTGTATCTCAGCTTCAGAGGCTGTAGTGAGTACACAATCATTTGCAAACAGAAAATTATGCACCAACGCTCCCTCCACTTTGGTCTTGGCTTGTAGCCTTTTCAAATTAAAGAACTTACCATCAGTATGGTAGTGGACCTTCTTACTGTGTTCATCCTCATTGAAAGCATTTGATAACATGGCTGAAAAAAACATGCTAAAAAGCATGGGAGCAAGCACACAGTCCTGTTTCACTCCATTGTTGACTGGGAAGGCATGAGAGCATTGTCCACTATCCAGAACCCAGGCAAACATGTCATCATGAAATTGACGTACAATATTGATGAACTTCTCTGGGCAACCAAATTTTGACATAATTTTCCATTAGCCCTCATGACTAATAGTGTGAAAGGCCTTGGTCCAATCTACAAATGTTGTGTACAGATCTCTGTTCTGCTCCTGGCATTTCTCCTGGAGTTGCTGGGCAGCAAATACCATATAGACTGTTCCTCATCCCATTTTGAAGCCACACTTGCTCTCAGGTATATGACCATCTTCCAGATGAAGGATCAGCCTTTTAAGGAGGACTATAGCAAGATTCTTACCAGCAATGACTAAGAAAGACTTCCCCCTGTGACAACCTATTCCCTTTACCCTTATAGAGATGGACAGTGGAGGCATCCTTGAACTGCTGAGGGATAACCGTCTCTTGCCATATAACCTGGAAAATTTCAGTCAGCTTTTGTATGAGCAATGGTCCCCCTACCTTGTAAATCTCAGCTGGAATAGAATCAGCACCAGGTGCTTTGCCACATGGCCTAATGGCCCTCAAAACCTCTTCTTCAGTTGGAAGTTCAGCTAAGTAGGGACTGACTTCAACCTGAGATGTTCTGTTGAGAACACTATGGAAGTGTTCAGCCCATCTCTCTAGGATCATGTCCCTATCACTAATCAATGTGGCTCCATCAGCACTGAGTAGTTGTGATGCACCATAGGTTTTTGGTCCATAAATAGCTTTCAGGGAATCATAAAAGCACTTTGGATTATTACTAGCAGCATAAAACTAAATTTCATCTGCCTGCTTTCTGAGTCAGGAATCCTGCATCTCTCTAAGCTTTCTTTGTACTTTACTTTTGATGGATGATGTCTTGTTAGAGATGAATGAACTATGTTGCTGGTAAATCCCATGGAGTTCTTGTTTTTCATTTAGCAGCTTCTGGATTTTCCCATCATTTTCATCAAACCAGTCTTGGTGTTTGCAAGTGTTCTGACCCAGATAAGCAAATGCCATAATGTACACCAAATCTCTGAAAGCTGCCTATTCCTTTTCTGCTCCACTGTTACTAACTGTGTGTTGGGTCAACTTTCCTTCCAAGTTAGCAACAAATTGTTCACACTCAGAGAAGAGCTCTGATTTGCTGTCATTAATTCTTCTGGTCGTCATTTTGTCTTGGGGGGCGGCACTTTTGATGAATGCGAATATTTAGCTTGGAAAGGATAAGTCTTTGATCAGTCCAGCACTCTGCACCACACATTGCCTTTGTCACTCTCACATTTTGTCTGTTTCTTCTCCTTACAATCACATAATCTACTAGACGCCAATGTCTGCTGTGATGGTGCATCCATAAAGTTTTATAGCGTTTAGGTAAACAGAAAATAGTGTTGGTGATGAGAAGGTCATGCAGTGCGCAAGTCTTCAGCAGTAAATAACCATTGCTGTTGCTGTTTCCAATGCCATTCCTCCCTTGGACTCCCTGCCAAGCCTGATAGTCTTAGCCTACTCCAGCATAAAAGTCACCCAGAATTATAACCTTGTCCTCTTTCGGCACATTGATGATAAGAGTCTCTAGGTCTTCATAAAATTTTTCTTTGACCTCATCAGGATTCGTCATGGTAGGAGCATAGGTACTGACGATGATGGCATGGCATTTTCTGCAAGTAGCAATTGCATTGTCATGAGCCTGTCATTCACTCCTTATCATAGGTATACCAGCTTGCTGACTAGATTAGTTTTGATTGCAAAACTCATGCCAGTTTCACAGTGCTCCCCTTCACTGCAGCCACTCCAGAAAAAGTGTGTATCCAGCTCCAACTTCAGTAAGTTGGCCTTCATTTGCCAGCCTTGTTTTACTCAGGGCTGCTCTTTGGATGTGATACCTGTTGAGTTCTCTTGCAATAAGAGCAGTTCATCTTTCAGGTCTACTGGATTTTGCATTGTCCATAAGTGTGCATGCATTCCATGTGCCGATGGTGAGTGGAATCATTATTGCAAATGTTTTTGTACATTTTGTACATTTCTTTGTATTTTGACCACAGAGTAGGATTCCCCGTATGCCATGGTAATCAGGCCAGGATTGGTAAGCAGACAAGTTTTAGGGCACCTTTTATAGCCCCCTTCCTTACACCAGGAGGTGAGCAGTGCCATTTTTAAAAGGCTGCTTAAATACCCAGGGGGCTGCCAAGTTCCACTGCTGCTTCCAGTGAGAAATGACTCTGTGCCCTGGGTCACCTGTGTGCAGGCTTGTGACTACAGCTCCTAGTGTATTTGCACCTGCTGCTTCATCACTTGTCTGTCACCACAGGACTTTGAAGTATAATAATAAAGTGGTATGGGTGGTCTTTTGATTCATGTGTAAATTAGATTTAAGTGAGGCAGAATTGCAGGAAATAGCCTCACTCTCTCCTCCAGAGTCATCATAGTCCAGTGGCAGGACAGACTCAAGACAACTGGTGATGGCTCAGGATGCAGTGGATGACCTTGGCATCTTCCACATCTAACTAAGCTCTAAGCACTCCACATCACCTGCTTTAGCTGCCTTCATGGCCATTGGAACAAATTGTTCTCAATAGCCCACTCCACCAGGGGACATCTTCACATGCTTGGGATAGACACTCCCCTAACTCATCAAAGGGTGTAGGGTGTGTTCAGGAAGGACCAGTACCTTTAATGTGATGGCTGCCAAGCCCTTTTCAGGACTCATTCCACCTTTGGTGTCCACCTGTTCCACCCAACTCTCACCTGTGGCTCTAAGAAGCTGCAGCATGTGCTGTGGTCACAGTCCAGTAAACTGTTTTGGCAGACGAGCCAAACCAAGATCAGGGTAACCAAAGGATCTCAAATTATTAATTAACCTTAACAGTATAAAAGAATATTTCAAAGGAGATCATAGAATTGTGATTTAGAGAATTGTAAGTAACCTTAAAGGTCATCTAAATCCAAATACTTCTAGTATGATGTCCCTTCCGTGTGATAAAAGGAACAGGAAATGTTCACATTGATAATCTGGAATAAGTGAGACCTCATGAGACACAGTATGTTCTAAGTAGAAAACTAAATTTGGAATCAGAAGACATGGCTTTGAATTTTGGTTCTGTGATTTTAAGCAAGTCCTTTCCTCTCTGTAGGCCTGCCTCATTTTCCATTTAGAGTCTTAGGTTAGAATGACGATTGTTCAGTTTCCTTGAAGGTCCTACAGTTCTATTGCTAGCAGCCATTTCTACATCCAAACCCTAGAGTTCATGGTTTTTTTTTAATGCCAGAGTTGTTGTGCTTGCAAGACTGATTAACATAAACATTAAAATGTATATTTTTAATGTCAGGCAATTGGGTTTTCCTAACTAGAAAAGGGATGTGAGCATAACAAATAGCAAAATGTAAAATTAAAAGCAACTGCTAAGATAGTTTTGTGCTCATGTGTATACCCAAGTGTTTGAATGAAAGTTCCTTCATTTGAACCGCTGTTGCGCAGTTCTTTGTTTGGTTACAAAGTTTAGTAAAAAGTCTTAATTGGCTCACAAAATGTCACAGAAACGAATATGGACTTGGGAAACATGCTTCAAGACCAATTTTGGGTCCAAAGGAAACTTTAATAACCATTTGAATGTATGTATATACAATGATTCTTCTAAAAATCAGAAAAGTAGTTAGAACCAGTGATTTATCATTTGTCTTCCTTTTGACGTTATTCTATGATTCAACCTATTGCTCTCTGCAAACCAGCCTTTCCAAGTTTTCATCATTATAGCAATGTAACTAACAGTCTTTTATTTATCTGAAGTGGTATGGAAATGGACCCAGTCAAACCTGTTATCCACCAGTAGCAGTCACAGCTGCTCAAAATGTCCACCTTCTCATTAGAAAGCTAGAAGATAGGACTAGAAACCAGGACCTGATTGCCATACAAAGATGCTACTTTTAGGATGCAAAGATGGCAAACCAAGCAAAGAATCTAAGTGGGACTGTCCTACAAGATAATGAATTACAACCATTGCACCCAGGCTTTTGACTCCAAAGAAGAAAGGGGAAAGAGGTCCAAGATTGCTCTGATTGCTATACTATCCAGACCTTTTAATTCAATCTCTCTTCAGGTTTAGAGTAGAACCACTAAATCAATGCAAAGCTTGGTGTTCTGAAATGGTTTTCAAACACAACCTTCGTAGAAATGGATTTTCAAAGTACAAATAAACTGGGGTCAATTTTTTTTTGTCTTTTTATTTAGTCTAGTAAGGAAGGAGAATTTTAAGAAGCTAAGGGATCAGACTGAATTGAATTGCTGGAATAAATTATTATTTGATTAATTCCTTCCTTCACAGAAAATAATTCAGGTTGGAATCATAGTTTTAATAAAAATCAGTTAGAATGCAACTCAGATTTCAACCAACACCTGAGCTGAAATCCCCTTTAACCACAACCAAAAATATGGTCACCCAATCACTGAAAAAAAAACCTCTATTAATAAGGGAATTCACTACCTGTTGTGAGAGTGCATTCAATTCTGAGATGTGTGTGTTTGTCCTTCATTGCCAAAGAAGACTATGCCATCAGAGAAATAATGACATGACGTGCACTTGACTTTGGTTTTTTGAGTGAGGGAGGGCTGTGCAGGTCACCAACCTCACTTCTCCTCCAGAGCCATCTGAATCCAGTGACCAATATTCATCAGGTTGACTGGAGATGAGCCAGGATGAGGCAATTGGGGTTAAGTGATTTGCCCAAGGTTGCACAGCTAGTGTCAAGTGTGTCAAGTGTCTGAGGTGAGATTTGAACTCAGGTCCTCCTGACTCCTGCACTGGTACTCTATCCACTGCACCACCTAGCTGCCTCTACATTTTAAAATAGCTCTAATGACTAAGAACTTTTTTCTTATGTTGAATGGAAACCTATTTCCTTGCACTTTCTACCCAATGCTTTGGTTTCCCGCTTCAGGTGAAGCTGAACAAAAAATATAATTTTGAAGTTATTCTTAACTTTCCAAAGAAGTGAAAGCACCATGGGCACAGGGGATGGAAAAGAGAGATTGAATGAGGGTCAGAAGATCCAGGTTCTGATCCCAGTTATCACTATGTAAGAATGAGGCTGTGGGAAAGTCATCTTATTTCTCCAGGCTTTCACTTCTTCATCCATAAAATGAGAAAGGCAGAATAGATGTTCCCCAAAGTCCCTTCAATTCCTTAATTTTGTGATCCTTTGACAACCCGAAAAAGGGAATACTTGTTTTTCCATAAATCTAAAACATTAAGTAATAATAAGATCTTCTTTCCTACAAAAAAAGACAGTTCAAGTGGTTATTGTGCTAAAAGGTGGAATGGAAATAGTGTCAAGATGTTTAAGCAAAGTAAGGTATGAAATTATGTCAATTTTATCTCTTACTGTTTGTATTAGATAATGCTATGTCAAGATTTGAGATCTGACTACCTCTTAAATACTGTCTAAAGTACTGAATGGCATTACCCATGTAGCTAAGTTTTTCTAATATCCTGACAGAGTTAATAAAGATTAAATTCCAGAGTTGTCCTTAGCCTCCACCTCTAATTACATGGTTCCAACCTGTACCTCAATTTAAAAAGGGTGCCCAGGCCAGTCCTCTTCCAGTTGCATACTAGACTTTCTCTACCATGGCCCCATGGCACCATGTTTGATGACTTTTTGTCCTTCCCATTCCCTGCTTTTAATGTGTTGTCTTCCACTGTTAGAATGTAAACTCCCTTAGGTTAGGTATTGTCTTTCTGCTTCTTATTTGAATTCCCACCACTTAGCCTCACACAGAGTGTTTAAAAAATGCTTGTTGACTGACAGCCTGGTAAGATGTATATTGTTGTAAAAAATGTGCCTGTCATAGTTTACTTGACTTCTGCTTGTTTTATTTCAGTCTGATTGCCAAGGGAACCCAATGGATAGGTAGGTGTAATTCGGGGACAGTATAGATTCCCTTCATACTCCAAAATAATGCTATTAATGCTGATATTAATATTAGCTTGCCTCTATGGAGAAATATAAGGCTTAAAATTCCCACCTGGAAATAAAGAAGCATTTTTTTTTCTTACAGATTCTTGACACTATCCACCACAAAAACCTCTGGTACATTCCTACTCATTGGAAGTTATCACAGGCCTCACATACTTACAAAATAAATCTAGCCAAATCATATTGACTTAAAAACAAGAGGTGAAGGATTATCCTTTACCTGGTGAAAGTAGCAAAACAAATCTGGCACAGAGTTTATGACTGGACCTCTGGTTTCACTGATATAGGGAACTAATTCTCTGATGAGGTAACTTCTGCTACTCATGCAGATCAGTACTGCTCTACAAATTATCATGTAACAGTTGCCTCGGATCAATGAGATGTTTAATGCCTAAAGCCATAGAGCCAGTGTATTTCAGGGATAGTTCTTGAGCCCAGGTCTTCCTGGCTCCAAGGTCATATCTCTGTGTACTTCATCACGTGAGCTTGTGAATTCTAATGCGGCATTGTGCCACATTGCTTCTCTGAATTTCAGTATATTACCAGGGATAAATACTTTTTATTGTGCTTACCCATTTGGCAATAAAGATTCAGTGTAGGGCTTTGCTGCTACATTGTTCTGAAAGACGTTAGTGTATTTTGAACATCAACAGCATCACTTCATTCAGTTATCACTTCAGCTTCTGCATTGAGCAGCATATGGTGGCATCAACTGCTGCTGATAGAGGACTTTCCAGTGACATTATGCAAATGAAAGGTGGAGATGATGGAGTGGAGGGATTGAGGGAAAGGAGCTTCTGACCACATAACCATGACGACAGTCTCTCTCCATGTGACTCGTGGACTTCCCTTTGTCATCCTATGCCTGAGAATATATGAAGGGGGCTGGGAAGGCAAAGGGACGTTCAATTGTCATCACTGGCATCTCTCTTGATCATTGCACTATCATCAATTGCATCCGGATGCTCATTGACGTCAGACTTTCTTTTTGCATTCTTTTCAGCCATCACTGAATTTCCATGGTCGTGTAGCGATAGTAGATATACCCTCTATATGAAAGAACCCACAGAATTGCAGAATTTATAACTGGGTGGTTGCAACCTCTGCTTTTTACAGATGTAGAAACCGAGGTCATGTGATGGAAAGGGATTTGCCCAGGGTCACTAAGTTTGTGGCATAGTTGGTAACTGACTTGTCTATTGACTCCCACTACAGCGCTCTTTCCCTCCCATAATATATCTTCCCACATCTCAACTTCAATGTGGTATGTCTTAGAGCGTTAAAGTGGGAAAAGCAAGGGTATCTAATAACAGGCTGACATCACAACACTGAAATCACATGACTGGAAAATCAAGTTGACCATTGTTTTGGGAAGACCATGAACACAGGAATGAAAGCTGACTGTCCTTGGACAACATTCTAATCTTTGCTTTCGATGCATCATGATAACCTGCTAGTGTGCAAGAGCAACTATTCTTTCTTCTGGCTGAAATTAAAAAAAACAATTAAAAGACCTCATAGAGTGTGAATAGTGATCCTACAAATAAAGAATAACACAATTCATGACTCATTAACTAAATTGACAACATCTTTTTTTTTGTCATGCTCCAAAATGAAAGTTTTCATTTGGAGGAGTAGCTTCTATTTTACTTTCCACTAAGAATCTGTCTCTTATTTCATTATGTAATGGGCAGTACATTTCTACCTCTTCCTTTACAGATGGGCTTGACATGATTTGTCATCATCAGTCAAATAGTATTTTTTCTCTTACTTTTGTTAAAGAAACATTTAAGTAGCAGAGACAAAAGGTGAGGCTATGGAGTAAATTTTGAGAATGAGAAATTAATTCTAACATCATCTCATTTTTAACCTCTCTCCAGTTTTCCTGTGCATATAAGTTTGTGCAAAAGGACAAAATCACAGAATGTTAGCACTGGAAGGAGCTTTCAGGATCATCTAGAATGATTCCCTCATTTTACAAATGGAGAAATTCATACCTACATGAAGGAATAATTTTCCCAAGGTCATATGGATATTAATTGGCTTGGTCACGAGTTGAACAGAACAGAGTGATTAATTATTTGTACACTGGAGAGTTAAAACTGTGTTGGCTTTTTTTCAGTAGTCTGCTGCCCACTTAATCAGATCTCTCTAGGCCTTCTTCTTTGTATATTTTATGGTGAAGGATATTCACCATAAACTATACAAATTCTGGTATAGTCACATTAAGTTTAACCCAAATAGTTCTGCCTGTTTGAGGTTATACTGTTTTTATCTAGGTGTCTTGGCCATATGGCAAAAATTTGCTACTGCAATCAGAAATTAGAATCCCATTGGAATGTAAGCTCCTTGGAAGTAGGGACTGCTTTTTTTTTCTTGAATTTGTATTCCCAGGATTTAGAACAGCACCTGGAACATAGTAAGCCCTTGCCAAAATGTGACATGAAGTGCCAGTGTTGTGCATCACTAGGGTCCGGTCAGAAGTGATGCACAATATATGATATTTATTGTAAATGCCTAGGGCAAGGGCTGGTGTTGGGAAAAACTGATGGGAGCTGTCCTCCAGGAGCTGTCTGTGCTTAGAGGGGTACAGGATTGTCCCATTAAGGTTCCCCCTCGGGCAGAGTCAGGTGGGCTCTCCAACCTCACTAGCAAATCAGCCATAATGACCAAGCCGGCTAGTTTGCTCTAAGGCTGGCTAACCCAGTGGACAAAACCATGGGTTTTTTAATACAGTTTTTAGAGTGATGTAGCTATGTGTAAGGGGAGGGGTTGGAACTTTATCTGGGGTGCACACATAGGGTGAGCTCAGACAGTACCTTGGAGCCACCTAAGCTTGCCTTTGTGAAACTATACCTAAAGGGTGTAACCAGTGGGTATGATTATGAAACTCAGATGCTTCTTTATATTAAGAAAGGAGTTATTTTGCTAAAAGTGTGGTGGGGGAGGGGAGAGGCACATGCCTTGCAGTTATATTCATACATAATATAGGGGCTTTAGAAATTTAATTAAGTTGTGGAACCAGTTGACAAGACAATGTCCTCTGGCTGCTCTGTTCTCTGTTGTCATAGTCCAGGTTTTGTAGATGTCTTCTTCCTCGCATCTGATTGTCAAGTCTTTTAGTTAGAGGGGGTCATAGGTCTCACACTCTTTATAAATATTTCATTTTTTTATTTACCAAAAACATTACATAGAATCTTTGCATAGAAGCAGAGAGCCTTTGTTGGGCATCTGCTGTCCTGTAGGCATCCATTATTTTTTTTGTGGTCTTGTGGAACGTGCTGGTCACTGTCGTCTGTAGTATTGACATTTCTATCTCTGAAATGAACTGACCTAAATAGGACTCCTAATTCTTGAGATATTGTCCAAGTAAAGTAAAAAAATAACTTTGTGCTCTGGTATCAGTGTCATCTGTAAATCTCATAAACCACAGTTTTAATAATCAAAGAGACAATAAAATAGTCATTACTCATGTCTACCTCACATTGTGTCTCTTTTTTTTTTTTGCACACATTACTGACATTCTCAAATCCTGCTTTTAACCACTACTAATTGGCACTGAATTTTGCTTCCAATGCCATATCTTTCATTTGTTCAATTGAGTGCTTTTTAGTCAATTTTTGTATTCTCATATGAGCTGAAAAGCTCTCTGTTGTTTTGTTTCTTCTAGAACAGACAATGATGTATTACACCAATAACTGGAAATTGGGTTTTCTAGTTATCCCTTTCCCTCATCATCATTAATAAAAACTTCTTGGTCCTAGGGAGCCAAGTTCTTTAGGAGACATCCCTCAAATGTTTCGTCTGTACTTTTAACCTTAGGACAGATAGCTTACATTCATGAATGCAATTTGAATTTTTCAAGGCAGTCAAGTCAATTTTTCAGGTAATTAACTTCAAGAGTTCAGTGGATTTGTGATTTTACCATGGATAATCTTTCTACAAAGGCAGGTCAGAGCGTATCCCCTGCCTTTTAAATCCCATCTCTTCATTAATTAGATTATAAACTCATTGAGAGCAAAACCAGGAGAACATTGTACACAGTAACAACTACAGTGTGCGAGGTATTTTTCCATTAGACTTAGCCCTTCACAGCAATGCAAGGCCCTAAAACATTCCCAAAGGACTCTTGAGGCAAAATGCCATCCACATCCAGACAGAGAACTATGGAACTGGAATGCAGAATGAAGCAAAATATTTTCTCCTGTGTTATGTTTTGTTTTGGTTTGTTTTTTCTCATGGTATCCCCCATTCATTTTAACTCTTCTATGCAACATGACTAATGTGAAAATGTGCTTAATAAGAATGTATGTATAGAAACCATACAAGATTGCATGCCATCTCAGGGAGGGAGGGGTGAGGGAAGGGAAGAAAATATAAGACTTATGGAAGTGATTGTAGAAAAATGAAAACAAATATATTAATAAAAATATATATAACAAACCTAAAAGGGAGCTATTGCTCCTGTCTGAAAAAAAAAAAAGATTATAAGCTCATTGAGGGCAAGGACTATCTTGTATCTCTTTTTGTATCCCTGGTTCTTAGCACAGTACTTGACACATAGTAGATATTTAATAAATGTTTATTGAATTGAATTAAATAGTCCATAAAATAATCATCCAGTGGTTCAATTATATAATGTACTTGGGAGAGTTTTCTCTGGTTTTTTATAAGACTTCTTGGTTATCAGTGGAACACTCAGGCAATCATTCTCCACTCTTTGATTCAGTCATTCATCAAACACCTTACTATATGCCAGGCACTGTACTAGGCACCGAGGATACAAAGAAGAGAGAAGCCCTGTCTTTGAAGAGTTCATGTTCCATTGGGGTTAAACAACATGTACTTGGACAATATATGAAAAGTGAATATAAACTAATACTCTTATTTACATTACCTTCACACACATACTTTTTCAGTCAGGTATTTCCTTAGGGTTTTGATGCTGTTCCTCCTGTGTAAGTCGTCATTATACCACTTGGATCTCAGTTTCCTCATCTGCAAAAAGAGTGTTCAAGTAGGTGACCTCTGAGGTCTCTTCCAGCTGTGGTAAATGAACCCAACTAAGAAGTCTCCAACTGTGAGAAACTTGCTCAACTTAAACCAAGAAAAATATTTGCTGTGAAATCAGGAAAGCTTTTATTAATCTTTATTTTCATTCCCCCTGAACGAATGGGTAGCTCCCAAGTAAGGCTACAGGAAGACTACAATTTGTTCAGACCAATGCAAGCCCTTTCCAAATTTTGAACTTTCCACCACACCATCCATTGACCACATGACTTCATGTTCTCCTCTCTGATAGGCTCCCCTAAAACAGCTCGTCAAGCCTGCACACAAGTTTCTGACCTTTTAAACCTGACCATGCTAGGTCACAATTCTGATCACTTAAAGCTGGGAGTTTTAACTCGTGGAAACAGAACTCCTTCCTTGTTTCCCACATAGCTCTAAGACCTATAATATGTTACAATTTGCTTAAAACCATCATGTCACTTGGTATTTTGAATTTGGAGGGGTGGGGATTGGAAGTAAAACTGTGAGGTAAATGTCATGAAAGGAGATCATTTTGTTGAGGAGAGAATTTGGGAGAACTGGTTCAAATTTGAAAGAATTCACTTAGACCTTCTCTTTGGCCAAAGGGATCTTTATTGACACAAAAGCAGCAGGCTAGCCCTGGAAGAAGGACCAGCAATTTACAGAGGGACAGGGGTTTGTTTTATAAGGAAAGGATAAGGGAGACAAGGGAATCTTATGACCTAGGATGGGAGAGGAGAGACAAGGAATTCCATGGTCCAGGATAAGGGACAAGCTTTATAATATTCCAAGATAAGGGAAGACTTTAAGGTGCCAGGGAAAATGCAATTCAACTGATAGGGTGCCTTCGTATAAAGAGACTTTAGGGTACCTTTAGAGGATAAACCAGGGAAAGGGCAGCTCAACCTTTAGGGCACAAGGGCACATTTGTATCCACATCAATTCTACCTCAAGCAAAGAAGCTCTTTCCACCAATACAAATCAATGATTATGCTATAACTCATGGTCTTCAGGAGCTGACTGGGCTGCTGTGAAGTTAAATGACCTGTGTGGGGTCACACAGCCAGTAGGTGTCAGAGTGAATACTTGAACCCAGATCTTTCTAACACTAAATCTAGCATTATGCTCCATCCATTATGGCACATTGCCCTATCAACACTAGGTTTTAACATCTGGGTAAAAACCAGTAGATTCTATATTCAAATTACACTGATCACAGCTGACCATACTAGAAGAAAGATGCTAGAGAGCAGGAATTCAGGAATGTATGACAAATTAAATTGGGGATAATGTGAGGGAGAGGAGCAGGTGAATAGATTAAGCTATGACTGCTCATTTGTGATTGAAGTAGAATGGAGGTGGATGTCACAGGATTTGAGAAGAGTTGAGGAACTAGGTCAGGATATTTGAAAAAAGCAAGGGTTGGGGATTGAGAAAAAGAGTTTTAGCCAGGTTTTGAATATATTGAGGACAAGGTAGGATGACCTGATGAGCTTCAGAAAATAACAACAGGAACCTGGACAGGACAAAGTGAACTTTCAATGAGGAGAAACGGTTAATGAATGATGATTGCAACAGGAGGGTCTGAAAGTAGCAGTGGAGAGCATAGAGAATTACCAGCTCCTCTCATGTGATCAGGGAGATCAAATGAGATAACTTTTGTAAATCAGTTTGTAACCCCTAAATTGCTGCTTTAATACTAGCTATTCTTTTCTATAAGAAGCATTTTTATTTTTAAAATTTTATGTTATTTTTAATTTTCCACATTTACTTTTATAAGATTTTGAGTTCTAAATCTGATATAGGCTATACATGTATAATCATATTAAACATATTTCAACATTAGTCATGTTGTAAAGAAGGGGAATAATCACAAGAAAAAAAGAGAAAGAAGATAGCATTCTCACTCCATAGTTCTTTCCCAGGATGTGGATAGCATTTTCCATCTTCAGTCTCTTGGAATTAATGCTAACTATTCTTATTCGGAGCAGCTAGGTGTCACAGGGGCTAGAGAACTAGGGCTGGAATCAGGAAGACTCATCTTCCTGAGTTCAAATCCAGCCGCAGACACTTACTCTTTATGTGACCCTGAGCAAGTCACTTGACCTTATTTGCCTCAGTTTCTAAAATGAGCCAGAGAAGGAAAGGGTGAACCTCTTGAGTATCTTTGCCAAGAAAACCACACATGGGGTCGTGCTGAATTGGACACTGCTGACACAACTCAAAGGCGACAGCAATAACCATGTTTGTTGTTACTGTTGCTGCTGCAATTGTTGCTTTTTGTGGTTGTTGTTATATTGTACATGGCATCATCGGTACCAGCATTTCATCACCGTTCTATATTTAATATCATAGAGATAGGGACTGTCTTAGACAAACTTCATGTCTCTCCCAAGTGCCTTTCATTGTGTTTTCTGCATTGTAAGTACTTGATAAATGCTTATTGATTGCACTAATGGTATTTTCTTTACTAATATTTATACAAACGCCATTGCTTCACTATTATACGTTGATCACTGCTTAATTCATCCAGGGTACTGGGTTTCCTTATCTCTCTGATTATCTGGGTAAACAATGAAATGATGTAAATGGAGAGGGAATATAAATGGTCATAGGCAAGAAAGAAAAAGAAGTAAAATGGATTTTTCCATTTGAGACAAAGAAGTTAATGTTATGATAGCTAAGAGATAACACTCAAATTCATGTCCCTGACTGAACTTTGCAACTGATTATGTTTTGTAAAGCTTATATTTTCCCATGGTAAATGAGGACCTGAGGATGTGAGTAACTGAATAGCTCCTGCCTAAAAGTGTTCTGCTCCCTCACACTATATTCTCTGTAAGTGAGGGGGAAGGAATTGTGCCTGGAATTTTGATTCCTCTCTAAACTAGCCCCATAGCTATGTTGAAATCATCATTTCTTTTAAGAAAGTCTACAAGTGCAGAGAGAAATTATTGCCTTGTAGAGAAAACAATGTGCTCCAATAATTAATAACACCAAAATATTGAGCACTCCCCAAAGTTCCTAAAATATTGCTGCTGCAACATCAATATTGGCATCTAGGGAGAGTAAATAAATCTTTGCCTGGATTCTTTCCCTTCAAAATGTTTGAATCCATTTCTGAAGCTAAAAGGACTTTTCAGAAGAACTAAATGAACAACTCAATGATAAATTAAACAGGCTCTTTTGTTTTAAGTATGGAAAGAATCATCCATGTGGCTTTGCTAGAGACACAGAGGGAGTGTGGAGGTAGAAAAGCAAAGGCACCAAGGAAAGGGTATAAGGACAGCCCACTGATTTTACACATATTCATACACATACACATACATACATGTGTATGCATAGGTTGGGACTGACACTTCAAATCTAGGGCAGCCCACTGGTCCCTTGTACTGGAACCAAGACTGACAACTCCAAAGCAGGACTGAGAAAGGACAGAATATGGAAGAGATACAGTGGATATCACTAGAGAGCCTGAAGTTTAATGTTTAAAGGTCATGGCAAGAGCAGAGAGATCAATGTGGTCAGGTGAGAGGCTACCTGGGACTTAGATAGTTATTCCAATCTCTGGCCAGGACTGAAGGGGTAGGGAGGTGGGATGTCTATCTTTACTGCATGCTTAAGGGTATCAGAGAGTTTTGGGGTCAAGGCAGGTCAAGGATTAAATTTACTACAGGTGTTTTATGGGGTAGAATCCTGTCCTGAGAAGTCTGATTGCTTTCTCAGCCCTAGGGAGATCTCAATAATTTAGGAAACAGACGGTTTTCAGCTTAGAATGAAATGTTCTTAACATGGTGGATTTCAGAGAAAGGAAGAGGGGAAGAAAAGAAAGAGAATTTATTAAACTATGGAAAACTAGACCCAATGTTGAAAATTGTTTTTCTTAATTATGAATATTGGTTATAAGTCTAATTTTTTTTTGCTTAGAGGGGTGATTTGGGAAGGAAAGAGGAATAAAGATAGGGTCCCCATCCCTCAGAAAAATTAGAAGAGAAAATAGAAGTAACCTCAAACAGACACTGAAGCTTTGAAAGATATATATATATGTATGCATATATAAAATTTATTATCTACTTTAAAAGAAAAGCACTGCCTACAAGATTTACAAATGGAAATGATCATTTTATTTGGTGTTTTTTAAATTCAGAATGGAAAAAAAGAAAGACTAGTCCTAAGGAAAAAGAAAAATAGAAAGCAGATGCTTCCTCTGTCTTTCAACAGCAGCATAAAATGAGTGACTGCGGAGATGTAAATATTCCCTTTGGATTATTTTATTTCACATATTATTTTAGTTAACTACAGCACTGATGAGTCTGTAGTAGGATTTGTAGATCCTCATAAAGCTGAGAAATAATATTCTAATACCAATACGGACCCACATTTTTCTGCTGCTTTTCCCTAGTTGTTTTAGCTCTGTAAAGTGGAAAACCATTAAATAATCCACCAGACTTATAAGTGAGGACTTAGTTACAGTGCAGAAAGGATTTGGTCAAATTGCATTTGAAACCTTATTTTCTGTAGAGAATACTCAGAGGAAAGTACAGTTATCCCCTCCACGTTGCAACATTCTCCATTGTGGTTTTGCTATGTTGTAGATCGGCATAAGAAATTAAATGGGAATTTTGGAGGAGTTTTGTGAAAGCCACAGATGACACACAGAGGACAGAAACTCAGAAGTGCACAAAATATATGTTTAGTATTGTATAATATTAACACATTTTATCTTTTAATGCCATAAATTTTTTTTATTATTTTTTATCTTTTTTATTATTTAATGCCATACAATTTCTTTTTTAAAGTTAAAATAAATAAAAAGTTAAAGTTTGCAAAAGGAATGCAAAGGCCAGCAGATGAGAAAGGCTAGAAATATAGAGATATCTTAAAAAGTGTAGTAACCTATAAATGCATAAAATATATTACTATTACCTATAATGTTACCTGTATAGTGTGTATTTTAATATTTAAGAACATAAATGAACAGCTGCACAATATTTTTCTTAAAATAAATTTGTAGTGAAAGAACTGTGATTTTATGTACTGGTTTGGGAATGTCAAGTGTGTTTATGGAAATATCTTACATGACATCTCATGGAGATCTTGCATCTTGACATTCTTGTATCTTGTGTCATTTAAATTGCAGAGAGATAAAATATTTAGGTGGATTTTCCAGATTGCAGGGGCACTCCCTAACCTCCATGATGTGGAAAGTATAACTGTAATCCATTATTTGTCTCCAGTGGAAACATCAGTTTAAGGCTCAGTGCTACACTCTATTTTTTTTTAATGTATTTATTTTCAGTTTTCAACATTCACTTCCACAAGATTTTTACAGTCTCCTCCAAATTTTCTCCTATATCTCCTCTCTGTCCACCCCAAGACAGTGTGGATTCTGATTACCTCTTTCCACAATCTGTCTTCCCTTCTATAGCACCCCTCCCTTCTCTTATCCCCATCCCCTCTATTTTCTTGTAGGGCAAGATAGATTTCTATACCCCATTGTAGTTATGTCATTTCCCAATTGCAATATAAAAACATTTTTAGCATTCATTTTTAAAACTTTGAATTCCAACTCTCCTTTCCTCTCTCCCTACTCATCCCCACTGAGAAGGCAAATAATGCAGTATAGATTATACATGTGTAGTCACACAAAACACGTCCATAACAGTCATGTTGTGAAAGACCAACTGTATTTCTTCTGTCCTATTCTGCCCCCCATTTATTCTATTCACTCTTTTGACCCCATTCCTCCTCAAAAGTGTTAGAAGTAAAATTACCCACTCCTCTCATTTGCCCTCCCTTCTATCATCCTCCCAATTCCTTCTTATCCCTTTCCCCCCTACTTTCCTGTAGTGCAATATAGATTTTCATACCAAATTGAGGGTGCATGTTATTCCCTCCTTAAGCCAAATTCAATGAGAGTAAGGTTCATTCTTTCCCTCTCACCTACCCTCTCTTCCCCTCCATTGAAAAAGCTTTTTCTTGACTCATTTATGTGAGAGATAATTTATCCCATTCTATTTCTCCCTTTCTCTTTCTCCCAATATATGGCTTTCTCACCCCTTAATTTTATTTTTTTAGATATCACACCTTCATATTCAACTCTCCCTGTGTCCACTGCCTGTCTCTCTCTATATATGAATTTGTGTGTCTGTAGGTGTGTGTGTATGTGTGTATATAATCCCTCCAACTATCCTAATACTGAGAAAAGTCTTAAGAGTTACAAATATTATCTTTCTATGTAGGAATGTGAACAGTTCAACTTTAGTAAGTCCCTTATGATTTCTCTTTCCTGTTTACCTTTTCATGCTTCTCCTGATTCCTGTGTTTGAAAGTCAAAATATCTATTCATCTCTGGTCTTTTAATCAAGAATTCTTCAATGCTCTATTTCATTGAATGACCATTTTTATCCCCTGAAGCATTATGCTTAGTTTTTCTGTGTAGGTGATTCTTGGTTTTAGTCCTAGTTCCTTTGACCTTTGGAATATCATATTCCAAGTCCTTTGGTCCCTTAATGTAGAAACTGCTAGATCTTGTGTTATCCTAATTGTGTTTCCACAATACTTGAATTGCTTCTTTCTGGCTGCTTGCAATATTTTCTCCTTGACCTGGGAACTCTACAATATTCCTAGTTTTCCTTTAAGGATCTTATTCAGGAGGCAATCAGATTTTTACAATATCTATTTTACCAAATGGTTCTAGAATGCCAAGGCAGTTTTCCTTGATAATTTCTTGAAAGATGATGTCTAAGCTCTTTTTTATCTTTGATCATGATTTTCAGGTAGTCTAATAATTTTTAAATTGTCTCTCCTGGATCTATTTTTCCACATCAATTGTTTTTCCAGTGAGATAGTCTACATTGTCTGCTATTTTTCATTCCTTTGCTTTCGTTTCATAATTTCTTGATTTTTCATAAAGTCATTAGCTTCCATCTGTTCCATTCTAATCTTTAAGGAATTATTTCCTTCAGTGAGCTTTTGGACCTCCTTTTCCATTTGTCCAATTCTGCTTTTGTCCAATTGGCTTTTTGGATATCTTTTCTCTTTTGGGTTAGTCTATTTTTTAAGGTGTTGTTTTCTTCAGCATTTATTGGATCCCCTTTAGCAAGCAGTTGACTCGGTTTTCATGATTTTCTTCATCATTCTCATTTCTCTTCCCAATTTTTCCTCTACTTCTCTTACATGATTTTCAAAATCCTTTTTGAGCTCTTCCATGACCTGAGACCAATTACTATACTTTTTTTTGGAGGCTTTAGATGTAGGAGCTTGGACTTTGTTGTCTTCTATTTGCATACTTTGGTCTTCCTTGTCACCAAAGTAAGACTCTATAGTCTGGTTTTTTTTCTGAGTTTTACTCATTTCCTCAGTTATTTACTTGACTTTTGAGCTCTTTATCAAGGTAATTCTGTGCTTTCATTGGGGATTGGAGGGGGGTGTACTGTCAGCTGCCTGATCCTACCACAATCTGTGCGCCTAGAGCTCCAGAAACTGTTGCTGCCATTGTCCCTGCTGCAGCAGCAGCGGGCTCCTCCTCCCCACCAGGGGCTAGGGGCTAGAACTGGACCACTCTAATCTTTCACACAGGTCCTACAGGTTTTGTTCCACTTACCTTCCAATTTGTCCTCCATGTTTTGGGGTTGTGAAGTCTGGAAACAACCAGAGGTGCCAGCAATTCAGTTCCCCTGAAGCCTGCTCAGTTCCACCTTTGCCAGCACTACCCAAGCTGAACTGCTCTCTGCTCCCAGTGCAGCACATTATATGCTTCAAGTAGACGTTCCAGGCTGTCTTAAGCTGGAGATTTACTTCACTCCATCATTCTTTGGATTCTGCAGCTCCAGAATTTGTTTAGAGTCATTTTTTACAGGTATTTGACTGGGTTTGATGGGAGAGCTCTAGCAAGTCTCTGCTTTTACTCCACCATCTTGGCTCCATATACACTCTATTTTAAAAACAACATAATTTAATAGTGTGAATCAGAACTGAGAAGGTATGGATAGTTTATAATGTACTTTGTTAAAGGGAATATTCACATGATTAAGATCCAGGTCCAATGAAATATCAATATTATCAAAGGCTCACCTAAATTATGGTTAGCAGTAAAAAGTGTAATTGGGCCTGTGGGTATCTTAATAATTAAATGACATAAATTACCTTATTGGTGATAGAATAATTTTCCATTGTTTTTAGAGCAATGTGGCATAGTGAAAAGAATGCTGTATTTGTAGTCGGAGAATCCCAGTTTGAAGCTTGGCTCTATTTCTTCCTACCTGTTTGACCCTGGACAAGTCATTTAACTTATTTGACCTTCGATTATTTCTTCTGTAAGATGAAGGGGTTACCAAATGTCCTCTATATAGTTCCTTCCAGCTCTCATTACTATGTGAGAAATTAACCAGCATGATTCAACTACAAAACAATACTTTATTTGGATATATTTCTGGAAAGAGGACAATATCACAGGATTTAATCATGAACCTTTGTTTAGATCTTTCCTCAAGACTGTAGGTTATGGACTGTTTTCTCCATCTGTGTTTCATTCTCAGAAGTGTTGAGCCAAAAGTTTGACAACACCATATAGCTAAGTCTATTCTCAATATTATTGTCATTGAGGATCTTAGCCCCAGTTTTTAATTTACATGTGTAAATAGAAGACATACACAAGAAGGTACCTTCCTTCCTAAATTTTCAAACTCCTGTGAGGGAAGAATTAAGGTTAATGTTGTTTGGTTCCTCTCTATATACATCTGTCATATCCATTTCTAGTTTCCAAGACAATGGCAAGAGGCTAAGGCCGACATGCCATTCTTTCCCTTTGAAACCAAAGGTATTTGTAAAATCAGTCAGTCATTAAGCATTAATAAAGCACATACTGTGTGCTAGGTATTCAATCAATGAGCAGTTAAGTACTTACCATGCTAAATCCCAGGGATACAATGAAAAAACAAACAGAAGAAAAAATAAACAGAAGTAATCCCTGCCTGCAAGGATCTTACTTTCTAGTGAGGGAGAAACAGGTACAAAAATAAGTAAATCCAAGATAATTTATGAGGGAAATTATTAGGTACTAGGGGCTGGGAAGAGCAAGAAAGGCCTCATATAGGAGGTAACACTTGATCTAAGCTTTGAAGGAAACTAGGGATTCTAAGAGATAATGGTGAGGAGGGAATGGATTCCAAAAGAATGGGGAACAACAGACATAGAAATGGGAGATTAGAATGTGGGGGGAGCAAGTAGATCAGTCTAGCTAAAAAAACTTGCTCTCTTTCTTTAACATATTTCACATGTTAATACTCCCATGGTGATATAGATGCAAATTAACTGGATCTCCAATCCTGTGGAATTATACCTAAGTTCAAATACTGCCCCAATTGGGAATCATGCTAACGAGCATAGAACCCACATCCCATATTCAGGCTAGGATGATGCCCAATTAATTTGGATCATCACATTTTATAAGGGACATTATTAAACTGGAGGGAATTCTGATGAAGGCAACCAGGATGGTGGGAGGTCTTGATTTCATACCATCAGCGGATCATTTAAAGGAACTGAGGATGCAAAATTTGAAGAATAGAAGGGAAGAAGGCAAAGGATGGAGACACAGAAGTTATAAAATATTTGAAAAGTTCTCTTACAGAAAAGGATTAGGCTTGTTCTGTTTAGCACTAGAAGGCAGGAATAATTGCACTGAGTGAAAATTGCAAAGTGAAATATGGGCTGAATTAATATAAGGAAAAATTTCCTAACACTTAGAGCTAGCATTACCAAGTATTACCTAATTAATGCTAATTATTTGCATTGGTATGCTCTTTAAAGTTCTGAAAACATATTTGACATGTTATCTCATTTGATTGTCACAACAACCCCGTGATTTTACAGATTCAGAAATTTCATTTGATACTGGTTTAGTAACTTGCCTAGGCACATAGCTGTGTGGAAGGAATTGTATAAAGGTCATTTGCCTTAACCCTTTCATCTTACAAAAGAGATAATGGAAGCTCAGGGGACCTGGCCAAATGACCCGACCAGGGTCACATAAGTAAGAAGATCCTCACAATCTCCCTGGGCCTCAGTTTCCTAATCTATAAAATGAAGGATTTGGCTAGATGGCATCTAAACTTCATTCTAGGCCTATAATCCTGTGGCCTATATGGTGCCCTTCTAGTGGCTTGTGTCTTACCTTAAAAAGTTACTATTTTCTTGAATTCAGCAGTGCTAAATCACCTTACAGAGAAGGCTAAAGAATTTGACAGCATCTGGCTATGGACCTAGGTCTCAAAATATTCTTTATTGACTTATAGTACCATAAAATAAAACCTGATTAGAGTTATTTTTCTGTCTTTGAGTAGGGGAAGATTTTGGTTGAGAGTAGAATCTGAGATCTTGTTTTAAGATTTTAGTTTTAGTTAGATAAGTTACATTAAGGATTCTCCCCAGAAAAGATCTGCATGTATAAAACATATTAAAAATATTTCTTTCCTACATCAAAATTTTGATGTAGGAAAGGAATAGAAACAAAGTGGGTACCCATCAGATGGGGAATGACTGCATACATCATGATATGTGACCGGAGTGGAAGATTTTTGCTCCATAAGAAATGATGGAAGAAAAATCTGGAAAACGTTAGATCTGTATTAAGCCAAGCACAGTAAATTAAGGAGAATAATTTATACAAAAACTACAGTAAAGGGGGAAAAAATCTTTGAGTCACTTAAGAACCCTGATCAACATATAATGCTCAAGACTAAAAGACTGAAGATGAACCTTCCTTCCCACCTCTTATCAGGTGATTGACTAGATATACAGAATGAGACATAAATGCAGCCAATGTGTGAATTGATTTTGCTTGATTGTACTTACTTGTTATAAATTTGTTCAGTCTTTTTTCAGTCACATCTGACTCTGTGACCACATTTAAGTTTTTCTTGGAAGAGATAATGAAGTAGTTTGCCATTTCCTTTTCCAGCTCATTGTGAAAATGAGGAAAATGAGGCAAATAGGATTAAGTGACTTGCCTAGGGTCACACAGCTAGTGTCTGAGACCAGATTTCAACTCAGGAAGATGAGTCTTTCTGACTTCAGGCCTAGCACTCTATCTACTGTACCACCTGCCCAGCCACTTTTAATAAAGGAGGACTTTTATCAGAGGTCGGAGAGAGAGAAAAAGAAAAGACAGAAAAGAGCAGCAATGAAACATTTTTAAATATCCACAAGGAAGTTCAAAAGAGGACACAGACAATCAGGGTAGTGTTCAGACTTTGCTATTAATTATAACTTTCTTATTAACTCTAACTATTTAGATAGATAGATAGATAGATAGATAGATAGATAGATAGATAGACAGACAGATAGATAGACAGATAGATATGTGTATTTGTGTCTATGTATATACACAAAAATACACACTCTATATGTATATATATATGTATATATACACACACACAAAAAAAAAAATTAAGTGGTAAGCAATAGAGATCTCTGGTTTCACATGCAATCATTTTCTATTCTTTGTATATAGAAATATTGGTGTTTAGTGATACTAGTTAAGTTCATAATAAAAATTTTAAAAAGATGTTAAATTATTTTTTGTTTAAAGAAGAGGAAAGTAGTGCTGGTGCTTTTAAAATGAAAACAATAGGGGGTAGAGCCAAGATGGCAGAACAGAAAGATAGACCTGTAGAAGCTCCCCCACATAGCCCATAAAATACCTGTAAAAAATGACTCTAAACGAATTCTAGAGGAGCCAAAGCCACAAAACGTCAGAGTGAAAGAGATTTCTAGGCCAAGACAGCCTGGAAGGCCGAAAGGAAAGGTCCATCACACCAGACATGGAGCAGAGCACAGCCCAGCATGGGCTGCAAGGCGTGGCAGGGACAGTACCAGGAACAGTCTTCAGGGAGTCACCAGCAGCATCAGTTTCAAAATTACTCAACCCACAAAAGCCACAGACAACTTCAAAAGTCAGTGAGAAATCTCCTGCGCCCAGGAGAAGGGAATGTGGTCTGGACCACCAGCAGTAGCCAGTGTAGAGGCAGTGTCCATTTTTGGAGCTCTCTGCCTAAAGCCCTTAGGGGAACTGAGCAGCTGATCTGAATCTCAGCCCTGAACTTGGCCCTCTGGTGAGGAGGAGTGCTGGTGTGGTAGAGCTAGAGGTAGTTGTGGAGAGGGAATTCTACGCTCAGATTCTGGGCAGAAAAGTTTTTGTTTGCTCCCAGACCAGTGTGCAGACCAGGAGAGGAGTAAACTCTTCTCCCTTGATTGTGGGAAGAGAGCTAGCAAGGAGGAACTGAGAACTTACAGGATCCCAGAGTGTACCCTCCTCTTGACAAAGGACTCAAAAGTCAAGTAATTGGCTAGGAAAATGCTGAAAAAGAGGAAAAAATAAGACTATTGAAGGTTACTTTCTTGGTGAATAGATATTTTCTTCCATCCTTCTTTTGAATGAGGAAGAACAATGCATACCATTAGAGGAAATCAAGGCTTCTGCATCCAAAACCTGCAAAATAAATATGCAATGGTCTCAGGCCATGGAAAAGCTCAAAAAGGATTTTGAAAATCAAGTAAGAGAGGTGGAGGAAAAATTGGGAAGAGAAATGAGAGCAATGCGAGAAAATCATGAAAAACAAGTGAACAGCTTGCTAAAGGAGACCCAACAAAATGCTGAAGAAAATAACACCTTTAAAAATAGGCTAACTCAATTGGCAAAAGAGGTCCAAAAAGCCAATGAGGAGAAGAATGCTTTAAAAAGCAGAAGCAGCCAAATGGAAAAGGAGGTTCAAAAGCTCACTGAAGAAAATAGTTCTTTAAATATTAGAATGGAGTAGATGGAAGGTAATGGCTTTAGGAGAAACCAAGAAATTACAAAAGAAAACCAAAAGAATGAAAAAATGGAAGATAATGTGAAATATCTCATTGGAAAAACAACTGACCTGGAAAATAGATCCAGGAGAGACAATTTAAAAATTATGGGACTACCTGAAATCTATGATCCAAAAAAGAACCTAGACATCATCTTTCATAAAATTATCAAGGAAAACTGTCCTGATATTCTAGAACCAGAGGGCAAAATAAATATTGAAGGAATCCACCAATCACCTCCTGAAAGAGAGCTGAAAAGAGAAACTCCTAGGAATATTGTAGCCAAATTCCAGAGTTCCCAGGTCAAGGAGAAAATATTGCAAGCACCTAGAAAGAAACAATTCAAGTATTGTGGAAATACAATCAAGATAACATGGGATCTGGCAGGTTCTACATTAAGGGATCAAAGGGCTTGGATTAGGATATTCCAGAAGTCAAAGGAACTAGGATTTAAACCAAGAATCACCAACTCAGCAAAACTGAGTATAATACTTCTGGGGGAAAATGGTCATTCAATGAAATAGAGGACTTTCAAGCATTCTTGATGAAAAGACCAGAGCTGAAAAGAAAATTTGACCTTCAAACACAAGAATCAAGAGAAGCATGAAAAAGTAAACAGGAAAGAGATATCATAAGAGACTTTTTAAAGTTGAAGTGTTTACATTCCTACATGGAAAGATAATTGAGCCTTTTCTCAGTATTTGGGTAAGTTGGAGGGATTATACACACACACACACACACACACACACACACACACACAACACAGGGTAAGTTGAATAAGAAGGGATGATATCTAAAAAAATAAAATTAAGGGGTGAGAGAAAAATATATTGGGAGGAAAAAGGGAGAAATGGAATGGGGTCAATTTTCTCTCATAAAAGAGGCAAGAAAGAAATTTTTCAATCGAGGAGAAAAGGGAGGAGGTGAAAGGGAGAAAGCTTACTCTCTTCATATTTGACTTAAGGAGGGAATGGCATGCTTATTCAGTTTGGTATGAAAGTATATCTTACACTACAGAGGGTAGGGGAGAAGGGGACAAGTGGGATGAGGGGGATGATAGAAGGAAAGGCAAATGGGAGGAGGGAGTAATTAGAAGTAAACACTTTTGGGAAGGAACAGGGTCAAATGAGAGAATAGAATAAATGGGGGCAGGATAGGATTGAGGGAAATATATTTAGTGTTACACAACATGACTATTATGGAAGTCTATTGCAAAACTACACATATATAGCCTATATTGAATTGCTTACCTTCTCACTGGGGTGGGTGGAGAAGGAGGAAGGGAAAGAAGTTGGAACTCAAAGTATTAGGAACGAATGTTGAGAATTGTTTTTGCATACAACTGGGAAATAAGAAATAAAGGTAATGGTGTATAGAAATCCATCTTGTCCTACAAAAAAGGGAAAAGATGGGGATAAGGAAATGGAGGGATGTGATAGAAGGGAGGGCATATTGAGGGAAGGCATGATCAGAATGCAAAGTGTTATGGAGTGGGGTGAGGGGAGAGATGGGGAGAAAATTTGGAATTCAAAATTTTGTGGAAATGAATGTTGAAAACTAAAAACAAATCGGTAAACATTAATTGTTTTTAAAAGAAAAAATTTTAAAAAATAAAATGAAAACAATACTTATATTTTGACCCAAAATATTGGCCTATGATTTCCTAATAAAATTGTAAATACTGCCTATTGAGGCAGAGTAGTTAAGTTCTGCATTTTGGCATTTCTCTCTTTGTACAATATGAAGGACTTGAAAATTTGGATCACAATCAGAAATCTAGAGCTTGAAGTCATCTAGTCCAACCTTCCATTTTACAGATAATGGAACTGAGGCTGAGGGAGGTTGTATCTTGTCTTGGGTCAAATAGATAGTAAATATAAAAATTGCAATTTGAACTCAGGTCTTCTGACTCCAACATCAGTACCTTTTTCCTTCTACGAGTCTTGGATGGAATTGGAAATGGAACTCTGGCCAATGGCCATCAAGAGGCTATTTTGACCAAAATGATATCCAAGAGGTACTCTGTTTCTGCAAATAGGAATAGTTCTGGAGTTGGAATAGAAATAGTGATAGTGTTTGAGTGCCAGATAAATAAGTCTGGTTTTAAAAGAGCCATATGTTTACCTGTATATAAGTAGTTAAGTTTTAGATTTATGCATTGTTTTTCAAGCTGTTTTCTTGTCAAAACATTCCTTTGAGTTTATGAACACATAATGCTTTCACTTTTCCTCCACTTATATCCAGGATCAAGCATTCATTGAAAACACATTTTCTTTTATTTTAGGGTTATTTTTGTTTTAAAAAAATATATTTTATCAAATTTTTCTTGAATGTCCACCACAATAATGTGCAAATTAACTGTTACAAAGTAAAATATTTAAACATATGCAATAAACCTGAAGTTTTTCATATCTTTACTTTTGATAGCAATATGTCCACCTCTCAGTACTGCCACTTGTTTTACACAACTTGTCATTGAGTTCATGATATTTTATTCTTTGATCATCTCATGAAAACATACTTTAGTTACATGACATTAAGTGTATCATTCAAAGATAGTACATTTTCCAAGGCTTATCTTAGAGCCTATAAATTTTCTTTAAAAAAAAAAAACTTATTTCAATTAACATGTATTTATTTTTTCCCCTCTCCTATATTATTTTTCATTGGGATTTAAAACAAGCAAGTTTTCAGGCCACTGAAGCATATCTATCTCTGTCTCCTAAATAAGTTACTTACCTACTCTGACATAAGGAATAGTGCTGAAACATGTGGCAGAATTCCATCCACATCCGGGAATTTCTATAATTTTGGAAGATGTCAGTATATTAGAGCTTATGATTCCCTCAATGGGACAGAGACTTCTATAGTCAATAGAAATAAAATATCTTTCCCATTTTTTCCCATTTTTTCTAAAATATGAATTATTTTACAGTCTAATGAAGATTCCCAGATTTTACAATCTCACATGGACTTCTTTAGACAATGGTTTTGACATGGTTTGATCCCAAGCAAAAAAAAAAAAATTAGTTTCATCCATAAAAGTTACCTTTCATCTATCTTCAATATTCCAGTCTTTATACCAGCTCTCCCGTGGCAAGCATTTTTTCTTCATAGTAAAGACTTCTAGTCTTCTTACCATTTTTCCACTTCAAGAAAACTATTCTTCCTAATAGAGAAATCAGTAATAATCATATACTTGAGAATCTACAAGGATAAAGGTCACTTAGGGAAAACAACTCTGGATTAGGAGTCCAAGTTCAAGTCCTGGCTTAGACACTTACTAGCTTAGGAGATTAATTTAGCTTTTATAAACCTCACTTTCCTCCTCTTAAATAGACTCAACCTGTATTATTCATTGAAGCTCACTTTTCCATTGACCTTTCTACTCCATAAAAAAGTACAAATCATCCTCTTTCCTGTGCTAGAAGTTTTGTAGCTGTTTAATATTTCATGTACTATTGTCTCAGACTTTTCCAAATATCATTTTAGGGCCCATTAATAGAAATATACAGAGAACTGTGGGCAGATCATGACCCAGAAATAATTTGCATCATTACAATATTTACCAGTTTTACCCCACTGAGCTCAGGTTTTTTATTTATCTGGAAGTAAGGACAGGGACATTACAATGGAACAATGCTGCTAGGAAAATAGAATAGTGTGCCCTCCTTCTAAAAGTATGTGGTAGACTGTATGTGGATGGACCTTCATTATCCAATTGCATGCTTCAATTGCAAGATGAAAATATTTGTAAAAAAGCTAAATGGCTTTATTATCATCTTAACATTAGAAATGTTCTTAGATTCATTCTCTTTCTAGAAGCTCCGAGAGCATTTTCATTCCACTCTGAAGTACTTCTTTCTGCAAAAGAAGAGACCCATTATAATATTTATCCATTTTGCCACTAATATTCTTGTATTCACCTCTGAATATTTTGGAAGTCAAAAAGTTTATCATATGCCAGGAAGCTTTTCCTTCTCATTCTTCTACAGTCTAAGTGGAAACCTTATACTTTATAGATTAGATCATAATTTGGGTTTTTTGTATACGTGTTATTTGGGTTTTTTTTTTCAGGGTGGGGGGAAGGAGGTAGAATCAGCCTACAGCTAGTTTGTAACCATCTCCATTGACATGGTCTATACTGTTCCTCACACAGTATACTTCAACTCTCAACTCCAGGCATTTTCACTGGCTGTCCTCCATTTCTCGAATTCTCCCTCTCCTGGTCTCTGATGGTGGGCTTTCTTCATTTCCTTCAGTTCTTAGCTAAAAGCCCACTTTCTGCCTAAGGCCTTTCCTGATTCCCCTTAACACTAATGCCTTCCTTCTGAGATTACCCTCAGTTTTTCTTGTCCATAAGTTGTCTGTACATACCTGTTTAATTAATTAATTTAATTAATCTATGAACTCCTTGAAAACAGCGATGTTTTTTGCATAACTGTATCTGTATGAGCTCAAGTACTTAATAAATGTTTGTTGACTTGACTGATAAACTTGTACCATATTTTCTAGGATGCTGAATGATCTATCTAATGCACTGAGTCAGATCCTAAGACTATTGTTGGTATTTCTTCATTTTCATCCATATTTCCTTCATAAGACACCTACTCAGTCAATTTGATGACTCTTTGATAGCACTTAGAACTTTAAAAGAGCCTTTTTTTAAGAACAACCCTATAAGTTATGGTGTATGCATGTTATTATTCCCATTTTATAGCCAATCAATTGGTATTTATTTAAACTACTATGTGCTACGTACTGTGTTAAGCACTGAGGTTTCAAAGAAAAGTGAAGAAGTTTCTGGGGGAGGGGGATGATTGGCAAACAATTATTTATTCTCTATTGAGGTGTTCCAGGAAGACTAGCACTTCTGGTGTGAAGGCACGCTGAGCTCTTTTCAAAGCTGCTCATCAACATTTGGTGTCCAGTTTCACTCAACTCTCACCTTTGGATCCAAGAAGCTGTATGTAGCACATGCAGCAGGCACACCTAGATAAACTATCTCAGCAGACAGGTTAAACCAGGGTGAGGATAACCAACAGGACTCTGATCTGTTGGTGAGTTGGAGGGATGTCTACCCCAAGCATGTGAAGACTTCCTCAGGTGGAATGGGAGGATGAGAACCATTTGATCAAATCTCCACAAGGGTAGCTGAAGCAGGTGCTTAGAGCTTGGTCAGACATCAAAGAGGTCAAGGTCATCCACTGCATCCTGGGCCATCATCAGTCATCCCAACTTTTGTCTTAACACTGGACTTCGATGACTCTGAAAGAAAGAATGAAACTGATAACTTTGCGTCGTTTATGTCCAAGTCACCAATGAGTCAAGACATCCTCCCATGATGTCACTGGTCCTCTTTGAAAACAAAGGTCAAACAGTAACATGTACAAACAAGGTCGAGTCAGGATAAATTGAAGATAGAGAAGAGAGGGAAGGCACTAAGATTAAGGAGGATCGAGAAAGACTTTTTGTAAAGAATTAAACTTTAGTTATGTCTTAAAGAAGGTCGGCAAACTAGGAGGTAGGGATGAGAGGGGAGAGCCTTCTGGGGATGAGGGATAGTGTATGAAAGCACACAGAGTCTGATGATGGAGTGTCCTGTTCGAGGAAGAGAAAGGGAGGAAGTATCACTCAATAACAGTTTGTGAAAGGGTTTAAGACTTAGAAAACTAGTAAGATTGGAAGGGGCCAGATTAGGATGGGCTTTGAAAGCTAAACAGAGGATTTCATATTTGATTCTGGAGGTAATAGGGAGATTTCTCAAATATGGTCAACTAGACATGCTTTAATAAGAATTTTATAGACAGTAAGGATATAGGAAGTAGGGAGAGACTTGAGGCAGGAAGACCAACCATATGTACTATTGAAATAGTACAAGTATGAGGTGATGAGGGCCTGTACTAGCACATGTCAGAGAAGAGCATGAGAAATATAAGAGATATGTCATAGAAGTCATGATGTCATGACATCTCATATATTTCTACATTTTTGGTTGTTGAGTTGTCTCAGTCATGTCCAACTCTATGTGACTTCATCTGGGGTTTTCTAGGCAAAGATACTGGAGTGGTTCGTTATTTCCTTCTCCAGATCATTTTACAGATGAGAAACTGAGGCAAGCAGTATGTGTCTGAGACTAAATTTGAACTCAGATCTTCCTGATTCCGGTGTTCCATCCACTACTCCATCTAGCTGCCCTGTCTACATTTAGAAACTTGTAAATGACAGGACTGGGACTTGAACCCAAGTCTCCAGAGTCCATTTTCAAATTTTATTTTATTTGTTTGTTTTTACCACACAGTGTTCTGTTTTGGTTATTTGTTAGGGGGTATGGTAGATGGACCTGGAGTCGGGGAAACCTTAGTTCAAATGCAGCCTCAGATACTATCTGCATGACCCTGGACAAGTTACTTAACCTCTGTTTGCCTCAGTTTCCTCAACTGTAAAATGAAGATAATAATAGCACCTACCTCCCAGAATTGTTGTGAGGATCAAATGAGGTAATAATTATAAATTCATGCCACATAGTAAGCATTAAATAGATGTTAGCTGTCATTGTCACATGAGGCTCAGAGGAGATAAAATATACAAAGTGCTTAGCAAACTCTAAGGGCTTTATGAATGTCAGTTGTTATTATTATCAGTATGTCATGTAAGTGTTGACTTAGACACTAAACCTGGGATATCATTTGCCTAGGGAGCTCCCAGGTGAGGAAATTTCCTCTCCCAATACAAGTAAGCACCTCCTCTGTATTCTTAGAGTTGCCTGAAGCACTGAGGGTTAAGTGACTTGTCAAGGATCACATACATGTGAGAGGCAGAACTTGAACCCATGTCTTCCTGGCACTAAGCCAGCTACTTGCTATTCCTGACTGCCTCTCATTGTATGTTATTATATGTTACATGTATTACATATAATACATATGCCCATGTAAGGTTGACTATGTGTATTATTCACTGGACTGAAAGGGAGATGCAACCTTTCTTAAATTAGTTCTTTTATGCCAAAATAAAAATAAAACTCATTCCTGAAAAGCTGATTCTTGAAAACATTTTCCTTGCCTCAATCCCTCAACTTCCACCCATTCTTATCTCAAGACAATAAGGATATACCTCTATTTTTAGGCATCCTGGTTCCCAGTACAAATTAACTTTCAGCAGCATTATGCAATGCCCAAGAGAAGTAGCCTCTTGAGAGGCTATTTTCCATAAAAAACTATGAATTGATGTTAAATATACAATTAGAGGCCATTCCCAGATCCAAAATCCTTTCAGGCATCTGTTGAATTTAAAATTGAAGCCTAGATGTGTTTGTGGCTAAAATAAGTTTCAGAGTTTCTTCCAACTATATAATCTTGAGTTAATTCATTCAGCAGGTATTTGGCTTCTCTTAAAAATAAACTGACTCAACATAACTCTGAAATGAAATTCAAGTGAAAAATCTCTGGAAATGACAAGGTAGCATAATTCAGTGGTTATGACAGGAAATGAAAAATTTTGATCACTGAATGAAATTAACCTTTTTTCCCCTCCCACAATAAATTATTTACAGAGCACCCTGGAGAAGTTTAGATTGTGTTGATAATCTTTTCTGGTTATTCAATTAAAGAGTTTATATTCTGAGACATATCTATCCTGAACAGCATTTTCAGAAGCACCCAGTGATGTCCTCTCAAAGTTGAGCATAAATTGCCTAGTTCCTCAGGTTTACTGTGTCCTTTCCTTTTATTTGTCCCAAGTCAAAAACATGGATGCTGTGAATGGTGCTCCATATGCATTAGGTTTTCATGAACTCTTCTTTATGGTACTCCTAAAGATTATTTTTTTCCAAGAAGAAACAAAGAGGAAAGAGAAACTACATGGTACCAGTGGGGAAAGCATGAAATTTGGAATTAGGAGACCTGTGTTCAAATCCTAAGCTACTTTGGGCAATTCTCTTAAATCTGCTAGGCCTAAAATTTTAATATTATAGCATATATTCATAAAATATTAATACTACATAATAATAGTATAATTATTATTTTTAGCAATAAGCTAGCACTGGGCTTTCAATAACAGATATAGTATACAAACATTGCCTTATCTTATAGTTATCCTGATTTTAAGCCATGAAAGCCTTATTGCTTATGGAACTCGAATCATAGAATTTTTGTGCGGGAAAGTACCTCAGATGTTATCTAATCTGTCCCTGAGCAGGAATCCCCTTTCCAATGTTCCAAGTGGTCATTCAGTCTCCACTTGAAGATCTACAATGATAGAAAAATCACGATCCCCCATCCTCCACCCATCCTGTCAATACATTCCACTTCAGTATAGCTCTCAGTTGTTGGGAAGGCTTTTCTCTCATCAAGCTTAAATCTACCTTGCTTCAGTGTCTATGATTTATCCCCTATTCTGTACTTTGAGGACAAAGGAAATAAGTCAAAATTGTTTTTTATATAATAGCTCTGTAGGTAATTGAAGGTACTCTATAGGTACAATCACCTATTCTTTAGCCTAACTCTCCCCGCTTTCTTCAGCTCCTCATCATACACTGGCATCCTTGTTGTAAGGAATACCTCACAGAAGACTCTGCATTTACAGACATGCCTAGAATATTCTTACTCCTCATTTCCATCTTTTGACTTTCCTGGCTTCCTTCAAGTCCCAGCTAAAATCCTCCCTTCTACAAGAAATCTTTCCTGATCCTCCTTAATACTAGTCCCTTCTCTCTGGATTCCCTCTAATTACTCCTGAATATAGTGCTTTTATGTAGTTGTTTTCATGTTGTTTCCTCAATAGACTGTGTACTCCTTGGGAGCAGAGAGTATCTTTTCGCTTTCTTTGCATCTCTGCCTCTTACCACAGTGCCTGGCATATAAAAGTTGATTAGGAAATGCTTACTGACTGATTGACCATCTGGACCCAAGTACCTTCAACATCTCATTTACCCTTCCTCGAGAGTACTCCAGTTTGTCAATGATGAGTATTGTTGATGGATAGTGATTTTTATATTATAAATTAAAAAATGGTAAGGAATAAGAAATACAGAAAAGAAAAATTCAGAAGTTAATGTGGGGAAAGGGGTAGGCAACATGAGCCTTAGGTTTCCTTGTGCTCCCATAAAAGACACTGTAGATTGGTTGGGGGTATGTCTATGTGATGAAAAACATTACATCCGAAAAAGAATGATTGATTGGGTTGTCTTGCCCTTGTTAATAGCCAGTTCCAAGTACCGCATAAGCAATCTGTTCAACCAAGAAAATTTTCCATATTTCAGGAAATCATGGTGACAAATACATTGGCAGAAAATCAACTGGTAATTTCTTAATGTCTGCACTGGCCCTCGTCCCGAGTTAAACATTTAATTAAATTGTGTCATTCAAATTAGTGCATTCTATCACAAAGAAGGGAAATATCCTGACGAAATACTAGAGCTAAAAAAGTGTTTTGGAGTCCTTTTACCTTCCACTGATTCAGATTATTTGGGAAGAAGAAGATAGAAATTCTTATCCCAGAGTCACCCAACTTAGCAAAAGTTGAGTCGTCACCACATGTGACCATATGCATATTGTCCAAACCAATTCATACTTTCTGTTTTTTTCTTGTTCTTACAGACAACTCTAAACTTCTCAACAAGGTTATAAACATCTGGATGATAGAGACCAAGTCTTGTTTACCTTTTTCCTTCTGAGTCTAGCAAAGTGTTTTACATATAATAGGGGCTTTATGTATACTTCCCAACATACAATGATCAAATGAGAAAATACAGTTGGGAAATTCCTTATATTAACAGACCTTTAAACACTGAAAAAGAACAGATATTGTTATTTGTGATTGGCAACACTGCAGTATATCAGATCTTCCCCTAGAAGAAGAAGACGGTCATAATATTTCGGATGATTAAATCATCAAGGTGGTTTTCATATAGTAACTCGCTTGCAGTTAGTCTTGCAGTTAGGTGGCACCATACCCAGAGTGCTGTGCCTGGAGTCAGGAAGACTCATTTTCCTGAGTCCAAATCTGGCCTAGCTAGTGACCCTAGGCAAGTCACTTAACTCTGCCTCAGTTTCCTCATCTGTAAAATGAATTAGAGAGGGAAATGGCAAACCATTTCACTATCTTTACCAAGAAAACCCCCACTGGGGTCACAAAGAGTCAGACACAGCTAAAAACAGTCTTCATGATAACTTGAAGGGGAAGAAATATCTCTTTTGTTGTCAAAGATACTAACAAAGCAATGGATCACTTTTTCTTCCACTACAAAAACCAAAAGAAAAAACAATATTGGGAAATTTTCCCCTGGTAGTCCTTATAACTACAACTTAAAATGCCTACTTGGAAGGATTTTTTTTAATGCAGACTGAAACCCCACCCTGTACCATACATGTAAAATTCCACTTCAACAATTTTTAGGGAAGCACCCACTATGATCAGGTTATTATACTAGTTTCTGTCAGTGCCAAGATCAAAAACAGCACAGTCCCTGCTATAAAGGAGCATACAATCTGCTAGAAGGATACAAAGAGAACAAAAATATGGCATGATAAAAGGTAGAATGCAAGTGTAAAGGACATCTAGTCCAGCTGCATCCTTTTCCAAGTGAGGAAAGTAAGGACCAGGAGGCCCTAGTGATCAGGGTTATGTAGGTCCGGCCCAGGTTTGATCAAAAGTACTTCAACTCTTTAGTTACATGTGGGAGAGTCAAAGATGTCTTTCTTCAAGGAGTAGTACCTGGTTTTGGTCTTGAATATTTTCTGCAAGCAGGAATATCCATTTTCTACAAGCAGGATCAACAAGGGACTGTTAATAATAATCCAGATCAAAAGAAATGAGACTGAACTAGGATAATGATGTATGAATATAGAGGCTAGAGGAGGTATTAAGGTAAAATTTTACATAAGCTAGCAACTGATTAGATATAGGGAATGAGGGACAGAAACTCTGGAGGGTAACTCTGGGGTTTTGAGCTTGGGTAAACAGTAATGATTTTTAACAAAAATAAATTGAGAAGCCAGAAAAGACGAATTCAGACTTGGATTTAATGAGTTTGAGGTTTCAGTAACATATTCACATGGATATATCCAATAGGCATCTGAAAATTCAGGAGTGACACTAAGGAAGAGATTGAAACCAGATCTAGAGAGCTGATAATCATCTGTACAGAGGTGATAATTGAAATCATGGAAAAACATAAGATCTCAAGAGGAAGAATGTAGCTGGAATATTTTTAAACAGGTCAAGGACAGGGCCTTGGGAGATATCCTCTCTTAGAGGGCAAAAAGAGAAAGATTAAATGAGTGGGATCAGTCAGAAAGGTAGGAAGAAAAAAGAACCAGCAGATCAACTGAAAAACCACCACTTAATCACTCCTTGAAAAACACTGACCTGGAGAACAAGATACTAGAAACTTTCTCTTCTAGCACTGAACGAGTGAGGTCTTAGTACTTTGAAACTAAAACTGATGGTGCACACATGCATTATTCTTTCAAGGCAGCTAGGTGGTGCAGTGGATAGAGTGCCAGTGCAGGAGTCAGGAGGACCTGAGTTCAAATCTCCCCTCAGACACTTGACATTCACTAGCTGTGTGACCTTGGGCAAGTCACTTAACCCCCCTTGCCTCATCCTGGGTCATCTCCAGTTATCCTGATGAATATCTGGTCACTGGATTCAGATGACTCCGGAGGAGAAGTGAGGCTGGTGACCTGCACAGCCCTCCCTCAAAACAAAGTCAGGTGCAAGTCATGTCATTATTTCTCGGATGGCATGGTCTTCTTTAGCAAGGAAGGATGACAAACACACACATTCTTTCTTGGTGCAATAACAATGAACCAGGTTTAATATTCCATTCTTCAAAATCAAATATAAAGCTATTATTTTCTGAGATAGAAACTTGTCATTCTTTGGGGCAAGACAATAATAACTTTTTCTTTTTTAAAATTTAACAAATAGAAAAAAACTTTCCACTTGGAGGACAGTTAATAGTTTTATGGATGTGTTACAGCCTTGGGATTGTTTTTTATCTGCCTAATTTCTGCATGCCAAATAAAAGTCTACTCTTCACTTCCTTCTTTCACTTAAATGTTTTTCAGATGTTTCAGAAAGAATTCTATGTGTGTTTCCCATGCTAAAGAAAAAGCAATGAAGTCAAATATGCAGTGGGGCTGGGGGTTGGAGCTAGAATGGGGAGTAACCCTGTGAGTTCATCAATGTAGGGAATTCCTAGTATGAGAATTCCATTTACCAGTAGAAATTAGATTTGTTTATAATCTCTCATTTTAGAGAGTTCCACAGGGTACACATAGTGACTTGCCCATGTTCACATGGCCAACATGTGTTAAATATTTGTTAAAGCTGGACTTGAATCCAGATCTTCCTGATTCAAAGACCAGCCCATACTTACCACCTATAAAACCTTGGGAGAATCATGACTTCCCTGCATCTGAGGTTCCTCACATACGAAATTAGGGACTTGGACCAGATTGCTCTGAAGTCCCAATTCTTGGATCTTCTGGCATCCACTATACCACACTATCTCTCCAGATACCTATATATTTATTTAAAATAACTTTTGCTTTTTTATCATGTTACCAGTAATAGCCATTGAATTATGAGGCAGCTAGGTGGCGCAATGGATAGAACAATGGGGCTGGAGTCAGAAAGGCTCAAATCCAGCCTCAGACACTTAGTAGCTGTGTGACCCTGGGCAAGTCACTTCACCTCTGACTGCTTCAGTTTCTTCAACTGAAAAATGGGGATCATAATGGCACCTGCCTTATTCTGCTGTTCTGAGGATCAAATGAGATAATGTTTTTGAAGTGCTTAGGACAGTACCTGCCACATAGTAGGCACTTAATAAATGTTTATTCCCTTTCCTTATGATCATTCCCAACTTATCCCAGGTAAAACAGATGCTGTAGCTAGGATTCCATGAAACTCTCTGGTGCATTTCAACAAATATTTATTTAACACCTGCCATGTGCCCAATACTGTGTTAGACATTGTGGGATATGCTAGGGAGGTTTATGGCATGTAATTTCTAATTGATGAGTAACTGTAACATTTTGGTCAGATCATTTAAAAAACTGAAATAGCCAGGACTATTTATTGTGGGTTTGATCATAGTGATGACCCAATAATGCTATTAACAGCCTGGAAAACCACCTAAAATAGTTGAATTACCATTCAATTGAAATTACCCTCTCCAAAGTTACCAGTGATCTCTTAACTGCCAAATCTAATTACTGCTTTTTAACAACCTCCTTTCTTGACTTCTCTAAACTCTTTGATACTGTTGATCACCTTCTCCTTCTGGATACATATGCCCTACTCTATAGTTTTCCATAACACTTTTCTCTCCTGGTTCTCCTCTTACCTGTGTGACCACTCTTTCTCAATCTGTTTCATTGAAATTTCATCCATGTCATGCCTCCAACCATGAGGATCCCCAAGGCTCTGCTATGGGGTCTCTTTTCTCCTTCCACTATACTTTATCACTTGTTGATGTCAGAATTGCCATAGCTTCATTTATTATCTTCATGCAATTGATTCCCAGATCTATATATTCAGTCCTAATCTCTCTCCTGAATTCCATCTCAAGCTCAACATGTCCAAAACAAAAATCATTAACTTTCCCCCTCCAAAACCCTCCTCTCTTCCCAGCTCTCCTGTTATGCTCCAAGGTACCGCCATCTCTCAGTCACCCAGACTCCTTGATGTCATTGTTTACTCCTGACTCTCATTCATCCCACATTCAATCTGTTGTCAAAACTTGCTCTTTCTAACATTGCAACATCTTTCACATAAATGTCATTTTCTCTCTTCTTACCCAGCCACCACCCTAGTACAGTCCCTGATCATCTTTGACCTGGACTGTATTACGCTACCCTTCTAACAGGTCACCCTGCAACAAGTATCTTCTCAATCTAATTCATCCTTCGCTTAGCTGCCAAAGTGATTTTCAAAAGTCTAGATCTCTGTCTTATCTCCCTTATTCAACAATCTGCAATAACTCCTTATTATAATCAGGATAAAAGATAAAATCCTTTTTCCATTTTAAAGCTCTTCATAACCTGGGTCTTCCTATCTTTCAGTATTTTTTATACAATACTCTCCTCCATGCACACTACAATCCAGCTTTACTGGCTCATTGTATCCTGTGAAACATGGACAGTCAATCAGCGGCATGCCAAGAAACTGAATCACTTCCATTTGAACTGTCTTAGGAAGATTCTGAGGATCACCTGGCAAGATAAGGTACCAGACACTGAAGTCCTTGATCCAGCTGAACTGCCAAGTATTCAGACTTGTTTATTGAACTTGGCAGTTTCTTGAACAGTCAAGTATTCAAAGAGCACAACTCCGATGGGCTGGCCACATTGTTCAAATGCAAAAATGTACACTTACCAAAAAGATTATTTTATGGAGAACTCACATGGGGCAGGTGATCACATAGAGGTCAGAAGAAGTGATACAAGGACATCTCAAGGTCTCTGTCAAGAACTTTGGATTTGGTTGTGTGACATGGGAGACACTGGCACAGGACCACTCAGCATGGTGTGCCCACATCAGAAAGGATGCTGTGCTCTGAGCAAAGCAGAACTGAGACAGCACAAAGTGAACACAGGATGCACAAATATTCACACGGACTATCTGTGCCCAACCTGTGGTAGAGCATTCTGAGCTCGTATTGGTCTGATCAGCCACAGTCAGACACACTGAAACTTCACTTCATCATGGTGATGTCATTTTGGTCCTCTTCCAGAGCAAAGGACAACAACCAACCAATCAACTTCTTCACATACAGTATTCCATCTCCCAAATCTGTGCATTGACCCTTCATTTCCTCCTGTCTAAAATACTTTCCTCTTACCTATGTGTTTTAGTTTCCTTCAAGACTATTCCTACTTTCTGCTTTTCCCAGGTCCCTTGCTGTTGGGGTTTTCTCTTGAGATTACTTTCCATCTATTATCTATTTGTTTCTTACTAATTATATGTCTATGTTGTCTCTCTCCTTCAAATATAAACTTTTTAAAGAGGTCAAGGACAATGTCTTCACATTACCTGATATCCCCAGTTATTAGTAGAATGTCTGACACTTTTATTTTTTTATGAAGTACTTGTTGACTAACTAGTCAGGATAACCAAGTGGAACGTGTATTTTTTAAAATAGCTGTTCCTACATTATCTCATCTCTGTATATTAGGTGCAGGGTAGGAATTAATATCCCCATTTTATAATAAGGAAAACTGAAACATAGAACAGCTAAATGATTTGCCCAGGATTATACTAGCAACATGATATGGAAAAGGCACTAGATTTAAAATTAAAAGACCTGGTTTCAAATTCATGCTCTGTTGATTACTACCTATTGTGACCCTAGTCAAGTTTCTTCATATAATAATAATTGCTAACATTTACATAGTGCTCACTGTGTACTAGGCATTGTGCTAAGTGATTTACAATTATATTATTTGATCCTCACAATAGTCCTGAGAGGTAAATGGTATTATTATTATTCCCATTTTTACAGACTGGTAAACTGAGGCAACAGACATTGTGATATATCCAGCATTACACTGCTAGTAAGTGTCTGAGGCCAGATTTGCACTCTGGTCTTCTTTGACTCCAGGCTCAACACTCTATCCACTGAGCCATCCAGCTGCCTCATCATTTCTCTGGGCCTTAATTTTTTCATATGTAAATTAAGGGCGCTTTAGTAGTTAATTTCAGAGGTTGAAAGTCTAAAATTTTCATCTTTTCAGCACTGTCTCTTGGGTTATGACTTTTTTTTCTAGTGCTTTATGAAAGGACTATAATCACATTCGGTCAATATACATCCACAGCTATTCCATAGAAAAATATGTTGTTATTCCTTAACTGATGCCAAGGCTAAGCCTGCCGATCTCTCTGGTGTGGAAATCTGGTGCCAGCTAAAGAACCAGCTTTAAAGATGTTTCCTTGGTAGTTTATCTCTTCAGATGCTGTTTGCTTCCCAGAGCTTGGCAATTGCAGTTTATATTTTTTGTTTGTTTTCTCTTTGTTTGTTTTGGTGTGCTGGGTTTGCGTTCTTTTTTTCCCTTCTTCTTTTCCTTTTTTAATGCAGGAATCGGCCAAGGAGTTCCTGTCGTGGCCCTCATTGTGGAAGGAGGACCAAACGTAATTTCCATTGTTTTGGAGTACCTTCGAGACACTCCTCCAGTGCCTGTTGTTGTCTGTGACGGGAGTGGACGGGCATCTGACATCCTGGCATTTGGGCATAAATATTCAGAAGAAGGCGGGTAGGTAATTTGTTAAGACACATGTGAGAATGCATAGTTCTTTCCACGCACAAATTGCTTTTGAAATCTAGGACCTAGTATGGTTTGTTAAGTTTTTCTTGGCTATCTCAGTCTAGCCACAACTAATTCTGATAAAGAAAAAATTGGAAGCCACATATGTGTCATCATATTCATTAGGGATATAACCAATATGTCCACTGAAAAAGAAAATCTCATGCATACTATGTTGTATTGATAAGAGAGGGAGACTAAAGTGAAGATTATAAACAAATATAACTTTATTTTCTTCATTTTTTTTCTTTCCTTTTTTTCTTGCTTTTTCTATAATGGGAAGATAGAGTTAGGACCAGAGGTAGGCAAGGTTAGCTTGGGTTACCCTAAGGTTATAATATTCAGGGAAGGACAGCAAAGGCCACTTGTTAATATTACTTCTCATAAACATACAGGGTGTCCTAAAAATCTTTAAGCTAAGATTTTTTGGTACACCCTTTACTTATTGTCATGCCAGAAGACTCCATTTTCCATGGCACATTACTTTATTTTGTGATAAATCAAGATGCGTGTGTTAAAGTGAAATCTCAAAGGCCTTGGGGTTGCCATTTTTCAAACCTTAACAAAGATGAAAAGTTGCTTTGTCCCAGCTCTGTGGACAGGAATTAGATAGTAAGACATGTAACTAAATGCCTACCATCTCTCTCCTTTCACTGGTCTCAGATACCTAGTGCTCCTTCATTTTCTTCTGGATGTCCAAAAACTCCTTCCCCACCCCACTCGCACTTTCAACTCATCCCTGGAGACAGAGTAGTGAGATGGAAAGGATGCTGCACTTGGAATCATAGGAACAGAATCTAGGTTCAAGTTTGGCCCTTGGAACTACCTGTGTGACCTTTTGCTCATCAATAAAATGAGGGGATTAGACTAGATATCCTCTAATGCCCCTTCCCTCTCTAATCATATGATCCTACACTCATATCTGAGATTGACCTGTGCCCAAAAAATGTTTCCTTTCTCCCAGAACACTATACTTGGAACCTTAAGACCTTGGAGTTACAGCTTTGTTACTGTGACTGACTTCACCTCGATCAAATCACCTAACTCCCCTGAACCTCAATTTTCTCTTTTTGTAAAATGAGAATGATAATAATATTGACACTACCTCTCTCAGTAGTTCATTCTGTGGAAAGAGCTTGATAAACCAAAAGGTGCTTGGTCAACCCTATTATAGGAGCTATTATGATATTCTAAGAGTACTGGTGTTCAGTCATTTTAGTCATATCCAACTCTTGGTGACCCCATTTGGGGTTTTCTTATCAATGATACTGGAATGGTTTGCCAACCATTTTGTAGATGAGGAAGCTGAGACAAACAGAAGTTAAGTGACTTGCCCAGGGTCACACAGCTAGTAAGTCTCTGAGGCCACATTTGAACTCAGGTCTCTCTGATGCCACCCCTGGCGCCTTATCTACTCTACCACCTGCTGCCTGAGAGTGCTGAGCCAAAATTAATTAGGTATTTATCAGTAAGGTAATTCACAGTATGGTATGAATGATTCTTAACCCTCCCAGATGTATTTTTATTTCAAAGGAATGATTAGCTAATGAAAATTAACATCTGATGGGTGGAATGTGTAAGGGAGATAATGTTTTTCACAAAAAGGCTTTACCAATTCAAACTGACTCTGTCTTTCCCCACTTCAATACTCAACTACTCCCTACCCTACCACCTTATTCTACTATTAACCAAAGTGACTTTATAAAATCAGAATTGTAGCAATAAGTCATTCATCCATGGAAGAGGAGTTGTTCTGATTAACACAAGAGAATGGAACTCAGGGTCATGGAGACCGCAAAGAGACAGATTTGGGCTTTCAATAAGGAACAAATGATCAATCAGTAGAGTTTTCCAAAAGTTAGAATGGGATGTCTTGAAAATGGGATGCTGTTACTGGAGGCCTTTAAGCAAAGGCCGACCCTTCAGTTATAATTATAAATTCTTGTTTGATCAAGGGTTGAATTATAAAGCACCGAGGAACCTTTCTACTCTGAGATCTCATGGTCAATCAACAAGAATTTATTATTTGCCAGGTACTCTGCTAAGTGCTAGGGATTGTTGTTATTCAGTTGTGTGCAACTGAATGAAGTTTGTGACTCTATTTGAGGTTTTCTTGGCAAAGACACTGGAGTAATTTGCCATTTCCTTCTCCAGCTCATTTGACAGATAAGGAAACTGAAGCAAACAGGATAAAGTGACTTGCCTAGGGTCATAGAGTGTCTTCTAGTTAGCATCTGAGACCAGATTTGAATTTAGGAAGATGAATCTTCTTGACTTCAGCCCTGGCCCTCTATCCACTGTGCTGCCAAGCTGACCCTAAGTGCCTAGGACATAAAAGGAAAAATGGAAATTTTTCTGCCCTTCAGGAGCTAAGAGGGATCCCCAGTTCACTTCACCTTGGCAAGCACTCCTCCATACATGAGGACTGGCAAAACACAGTCACTTAATGAGTAAAAAAATTGGCACTAGAAATTTTGCAACTAGAAGTAACAAAACCAACCAATGCAAATGACCTATCATATAATTTTTCTAAAAATAATGGAGTTGTAATTGTGGAGGGTCATGGATATCCTACAGAATTTCCACAGTGAGGAGAAGGGTATGAGGGTTCCTTGGCATGATATTGCAGTTTGCAGGTAAATCACTTTAAATTCACCTTAACTTCTTTCTTGCTAGACTTAATTTACATCTAGGAAGGTTGCCCTGCCAATCAGCTAGCATTCATTAAGTGTCTACTATGTGCCAGGCATTGTGCTAAGGTCTAGCGATAAAAAGAAAGGGAAAAAAACTGTCCCTGCCTGCTAGGAGCTCACAATCTAATGAGAAAGACAGCGTCCAAACAACTATACACAAAGAAGATATAGACAGGAGGCATCTTACAGAAGGAGGGTCTTTAGCTGAAATTTGAAGGAAGCCCTGAAGCATTCCATCTATACTAACCAGAAAATGACCTTTATTTGATCTAGAGCCTTCAAAGATATTTATCTTTGTGGGATCCTATTTACCTCTATCTCCCTTGTTTTAAAGGCAACAGTGTCATCTGATTTCTGTATGGCAGTAACGAGATCATGTGGAATGTACTGTATATATCCCTTAGACCACATTTCTTGGGATTTATAATATTTTTTACTATTGAAATGAACACATAAATTGTCTTCCAGAAAGTTTAGTTTCCTCTTAGGCATTTGGAAAACTGTCATGGGGAATTTCCAAATATCAAAGAATTAGATAAAATTTTAAAACCTGGTGCAGGTTGTTCTGCTCTGTACCACAATTTATCACTTACACTATATTAGGTTTTGTATATTTTGAACTAAAAAGTCTCTAGTAATTGAATTCTCCCAAGTTACCTCTATATATGGAATCTTTGAGCTGAAAGGTGCCTTGGAAGTCAAGTGCTCCCTATTTAACAGTCAAGTAAAAAGTCAAGAACAAAGAAACTTCTATCTTGAAGAAACATGTACAAATATATGACATATTGGGAAGCTGCTTCTCCCCTGGAACCCCAAAAGCCGCTGTCTCAGGGAAGTTCTTTTTCGTTCTTGGTTTCCCCATTTGTAAAGAAATAACTCCAGAGTGATCTAGGATTCAGTTGTGAATGCTCATCCCTCTCTAGCCTTGGGTTTGTGTCTTTACAAAACTTACAAGTGGATTATAATAAAATGAAGTAAGACTTTTATTATGTGGGCCATCTTAAGATCTGCCAGATTTAATCCAATGCATTTCATCAGGTGGGAACAAACAGCCTCACAAATTCAACAAATTTAAAAAGTTATTCCAATGAAAGATTGTTTTGCAGTATAGCCAGGTTCTTCACTACTGAAAGAAAAAATTGTCAGATCCATAATTTTTTTGCTGGGCAGAAATTCTCCTTGGATTTGCAACAAAATTCTTCCATATTTGCGAAGCAGATAAGTAACACTTCAGAAATATCACCATCATCACCAACATGTATATACTGGATATATACATATATTTAAAGAGCAGGATAAAGTTATATCTGTATTATCACCAAATAAAAAGAAGACAAGTCCATATGTTTTTAAAAATCAGGAAGTAGCGTTAATATTTTATAAAACAACAATAATTGTTTATTTAATTGTATTTTTCCCTTTCATCCAGTAGTTTAGGCTTTATAAGTGGCCTGTGTCTAATCAGCCATGATAGAAATGGTGATAGCTTGCTCCTTGAATGAGTTTTTTTCTAAATACAAAGAAAATCTAGTGATATATATTAGCAGTATTTTGACAAGTGGAAGTACATAAGCCAGATAAAAAGGGTTCATATCTATGTTTTTTAATATATTTTAATTAGTTTTTTTAATTAAGAGAAATCTATTTTCTCTCCCTCCCACTCTCCAGGAAAAAAACAATCTCTGTAACAAATACATATGGTCAAGCAAGACAAATTCTCTCATCGTCCTTATTAGATGTATAGCTATAGATAATACGGATACAGATATAGAGATATTATTGTGCACCCTAAATTCATTATGTCTCTATCAGGAAGTGGCTAGCATACTTCATCATGGGTCCTCTGGAATCCTGAATCTGGAATCGTTTCATTGATCTGAATTGTGGCAGTTTTTGGAGTGGTTTGTTTTCACAGGGTTGTTGCTTATAAATTGTTCTCCTGGTTTTGCTAATTTCATTCTTCATCAATATGTACAAGTCTATAAAACTGTTCATTTTTAATAATACTCATGGAACAGGATAAATTATTTTTCTGACTCTGCTCACTTCACTTTATATGGTTCGTATAATTCTTTCCGTTTTTCTTTGAAAGAATCTATTTCCTCATTTCTTATAGCACATATTATGCATATAGAAATATGCATAACATCATATATTATTACATACAGCACATAGTAGTATTATTTTGTATATATAACACATTAACTATTCTACATTCTTATACCAAATTGTTATATTTGACACATATCAATTTATTATAGCATATATATTAATATAGTATTTCTTACTATACCACAATGTGTACATTTATTTATTAACACAGAATTTTCCCAAAAGGTCTTATTTGTGAAAGTTTACCTTTCTGGGGTGAGTCACAATTTTACATTTACAGGCTCAGTTTGAAATTCCAGTGGCAATTCAAATGAATTAAAATTAGAATTCATTCTTTTGGGGGACATGAAATAACACAGAACATTGTCGACTTTAAAATTTTAGTTTATGGATCATGAATTTTGAGTGGGAAAAGATCTCATTTTGTTCTCACCCCCCATTTAACAGACAAAGATGCTGAGGTCCAGAGGGAGTAAGAGTTAGTCAAGATTATGCAGGTAATAAATAGGAGAGGAAAGGTTGGAACCCAGGTCCTTGTCTGAATTTGAATCCAGCACTCTCACCACTGCAGTCAATGCACAAATAATTATTTAGCACCTCTTAGCACGATATTAGTCCCTGAGTATATAAAGAGAACAGTAAAACAGTGCCTGATCTTGGAGATGGGGGGAGTCAACTATCTACGTATCTATCTGTCTGTCTGTCTATCTGTCTATCATCTATCTATCTATTATCCATCTATCCATCTATCTACCTGTCTCTCTATGTATGTATATATATATATAGGTATATATATGTATATGTACATGTGCATGTGTATAGAAATACTTACATGATAATTTTGAGAGCAAGGCATTAGAATGTCAGGACTTCAATGAAACTTTCATGTAGAAAGCAGCATGTAAACTAAACCTTGGTGGAAATTTAGGTATCTAAGGAGTGTGCAATTTGCCCCTTTGGCAGTTTCATATACACTAGATATATTTATGCTAGAATTATATTTTTATTATATAATTCTTTGCTTCTTTTAATATTTATGGTTGTTCATTTTTGCCTTTGAATGTCCTGAAACTATTACTAGGAATATAAATCTGAAAGTGTAAATACAATAATAAATTAACTTTGGAAATAAGTTGCGATGGAGAGAACTGAAAATCTTTTAGGGACAAGATTATTTGCAGCTAAGAAAGACAAACTTTCACAATGCAAATACAGCCTTTCATGAGACAAATTGATTTTTATAAGGTTCACATGAAATTAGCAATTAATTTCTTTTTTCTTTTTTTTAATTCCCTTTTGCCTCTGCTCTTGACCTTATCATAGCATCAGAGAAATCAACCAACTCCATCTGTCCTCAATAGACAAAAAGTTCTTTCCATCATGAAACTTAATTGTCTAATACTCCTGCTTTAGGATTTTCAGTGAATCACAAAATAACCACAAGTCATTCAATATGGCTTTATTTCATTAATATTGTCAAACTGTTTCCTTTAGAAGTTCAAGTCAACACTATGCTTAACAAATTTATTAATGTGACAAATGCAATTTATGTATGATAGCTATTCTTACTGAAAATGCATAACACCTTTTTTTTTTTCAGTAATGGCTGGATTTAGGGTCTGACTTCTTACCCTTTTGAACGTAAGGTTATTTTGTTTTCAAAAGGTAGACTGATTATTAGCAAGAACACCGCCAAAATGAAGACTCACTTTGAACAACTCTTTTCTGCTCTGTCCCCCACAGAAAAAGTTGTGGGTACAGAGAAAAAATTCAGGCTAGCCCCTAATTCTTCCCTCAGTAAGGAAATCCTTGCTGTCCATGAAAAACTGCAATATTTCAAAAGCTGTGTGATGCAAAATATCTACTCTGAAAGAACTTGGAGAAAGTTTCCAGGATTTATTTTAGGTAAATTTTATTTCATCCATTTTTATCAAATATTTGTCTAAACACTATATGTATGTGTGTGGGTGTATGTGTGTTGTTGTTGTGTTCGTCCTTGGTTTTCTAAGAAGACCATGACATCAAGATGATCACATGACTTGCAGTTGACTTTGATTTGAGTGAGGGAGGGCTGTGCAAGGTCACCGACCTCACTTTCTCCTCCTGAACCATCTGGGTCCAGTGACCTGATATTCATCAAGATGACTGGAGACCACCCAGGATGCAATGGAAGACCCTGACCCTTTCACCCTAAAGTCTTATCACATTCTCACTTTGAGTGAGATACACCCATTCAATGAAGAGGCTTCTTTGAGTTACTGAAGGGATGGCCGTTTTAGTCAAAAAAAAAAACATCAAACTGGGAGGGGAAGACCCTCAGGGTTGCTGGTACTGCAGAGAGCAGAAGAATATGCTCTGTGTTATCAGGAATATGTCCTCACATTCACACTGAAACATTAATTAGAAACCATTATGTGTGTGGTGCTTGATTTCCTAAACTAAAACACAGAACATACTGTATATGAAAACAAAACAAAATGGAAATGTAACTTCAGTAAGTATTATATTGGAAAGACTAGGTATAAAAAAATAAATTCTATATGGTATACTAAAATTAAAACTTCACAATAATGTTCTCTAAGGATTTAAGGAAATTAAAAAGAAAGAAAAAATTCAATTCATAGTACATCTCACTTCTGTGACTTCCAAGGTTATTTGATTTAGCTGGCTCCTTTGACCTTGCATTTCGCCATTTCCTCACAAGAAAGGAAGTTCCTCTCAAGATTAGCGTGTGTGTGTATGTGTGTGTGCATGTATACATACATAATACACACACACACACACACACACACACACATATATTCCAATCATGGTCATTTCTGAGTCTGTACCCATTGCTGTTTACCTGGGTTTCTACTTAGCTTTCTCAAATGCATAGAGATTCAGAGACAGAAGGGACCTCATCATTTTTCAGTCATTTCAGTCTTGTCTGACTCTTTGTGACCCCATTTACAATAAAAAATATGATTACATTTTGAAACTTTAAAGTTAGTATATCACCAGTCACTTTATTCAACTTTCTTAGATATCCTTGCTCACACAGAGGGCACATACAGACACACACACACACACACACACACACACACACACACACACACACACACACACACACACACACACATTCTGAAGTTTGCCATTTCCTTCTTCAGCTCATTTTACAGATGAGGAAACTAAATCAAACAGGGTTAAATGACTTGCCCAGGGTCAGATACTTAGTATCTGAGGCTGAATTTGAAGTCAGGTCTTCCTGCCTCTAGGCCTGGCACTCGATCCACAGCACCACCTAGCTGCCTCAGAAGGAACCTTAGCTAATCTTCTAGTCCAGTACAACTGCCTCAGTTAACAAAAGATTTAAGTGATCTGTCCAAGGCAACACAAGTAATATATGAAGTTTTGTCTGGAAAATTTGATGAGTCCCCTCGCCAAAAATTCTCCATTTAAATATGGTCATAGAAGAAGCATAGTTTGTAGACAGTCAGTCCTGGAATTAGAAAGGTTCAAGTGTTGCCTCTCAATCATACTGCAGGCAAGCTGAATAAACCTCTCAGTATCCCCAGGGAAATCTATAATGCTGGGAGTTGCAGAGTAAGTACCAAACTTCATTGGTTTTTTTTGACCTTTTTTCTTTTTTTATATTCCCAGCATTTAGTACAGTACGTGGCACATAGGCACATAATAAATGCTAGTTATCTAAATGCCTGAAATTTCCCAATCCTAGTATAACCACAGGTACAGTATAAACATAATCATAAAATGGTCACTGGCATTTTTGATGAGCTTCTGGGGGACAAAATAGAGATGAAATACAAAGCTGGAGATGGAAAAGCCCTGATCTGTCAATATCCTCTTTTTCTCTCCAACTAAACCTCAGATGATAGGAACCAGATAGGAAAGTCATCTGGAGAACAAACTAATAAGACGTTCTAGGAAACCAGCCTTAGTAGATGCAATCCTGAATCTCATCATCTTTGTTCACTGAAGCACAACCATGAGATATTGCCATATGATTCAGGGTCGCAAATGTTTTCTTCCTTCACTCAAAGATTTCCACCTGAAGCAGGAGGATGTCAAAGCTCCATTTGTCTCTATCAGATTTGCCAGAACAAAGTAATTGATCTGGTGGTTTGCATGTCAGCTTGATTTAGACATACCAGGGAAGGAAAGGAAGAAACAAATATTAAACATGCTTACATTAGGTGCCCAATCCTAATTGTATCAATTTCCTGGTTTCTTTCTCCTGAAGTTTTTACTCAGAAACTATGCCAAACTTTAAAGCGGTCTCACAATAGGTGCTGTCTGTCAAAATGGAAAAGGAATTAATTGAGCTAAAGTAATATAGATTCCTAAATCTTAACCAACACCCTGAGATTCCTTCAAGGGAGAAGTTATATAAGTGGTATTATTTGAAGTTGTTAGTATGACATCAGACTTAGGGGAACCTTTTAGTGGAATGGAGTATGTTAGAAGAATGATAGTTATTCAATGGGTGATGACAAGTGGAATAATGAACCTATGTCTGTATGTTAGAGCAAATAGTGATAAAGGTATTTCTGAGTATGCACTTTCCTCAATACTCCGCAGAGAGTTTACATTTTGAAATTTAAAAATTGGCATATCACAAATGATTATCATAGTTCTTTTTATTCTATCCTATTCAATTATTTAAATACCTTTACCCTCTCTCTCTCTCTCTCTCTCTCCCTCTCTCTCTCTCTCTCACACACACACACACACACACACACACACACACACACACACACACACACACACACAGTGAATTAAAAGCTTAAAAACAAGGACTTATGTTCAGATAGCTTTTCCTAACGAAAATACATAAGTATTTATAAATAAAAATTATTTTTTGAGTATCTATTTTGTGCCTAGTACAAGGGTTAGGTTTTGAGAGTTATACAAAAAAATAAATCTGTTCCCTAGAAGAGCTTTCAAGATAACAGAGGGAACTGATGAGGGGGAGAGGTTCAGAAATGACAATACAATAAGTTGATATTAAATTGGTTAGTTTTGATGAAGGTTGAGATCATTTTTAGCAGCTTTTGAGATTCCCATCCCTAGGATGCTAGCATAGTAATGAATTTTTCAGTCATAGCAACTCCCAAAGGCCATCTTATAAATTATGAAGGGATTATTTTCTAGAACCATGATGAAAGTCTCAACACTGATCTGTTTTTTTTTAAGATCCTACAAATATATTTTGAAGTATTTTTCACCAAAAGTGAAAAATGAGGTTGGGAGAATCATGTCTTTATCTCACTGGCCATTTATTGACCAGTGAAAAATCTGTTAGCATAATTGGACTGCATCATAAGGCAGAGTAAGATATTAAACAGAGACAAGTATCCAGATAGTTTAGGGAAGAAACAACCCTTAGGAGCTGGATAGATTTTTTTTTTTACTTGAAGTTATCCAAATTGGGTGTTTCTATTGATTAAAATGACATAAAGTTTACTCAACGTCATACCTCACTTTAGGTAAATAGAGCTTTGAACATGAATGGAAGACAATATTTATAGAAGAGAGATGGTCCATGACTAGACTGACTGATGAACAGAGATAGGGGAAGTACTTTCCAAATGAGGAAAATCTTAACAGTTGCTATTCTCCTTTTAGACAGAAAATCAACATCTGGTGAAGATTTCAAAAGGAAATGTCATTTTTATTGTTTTCTCTGGAGATTCCTATAGTTATAGTCATTAATTATTTATTTCATGGGGTAAATGATTTTTTTCCATTTCTGGAGGTTAAAAGAAATTCATTTGGAAACTTTCCTTATAAAGAGAAAGTTCTGTTACCAAAAATGTTGTCTAACATGGGTTCAAAAAGTAAAATTTACAATTACACAATAGGAGAATCTGGAAAAGATCTTTTCTCCAAAAGAATCTGGAGGTTTTAGTGGATTGTAGATTCAGTGTATCGACAATGTGATGTAAATTAAGAGAGGCATTCTTCTAGGAATAAAGAGGCAAGAGATCTTCCGTCTACTATTTTGGCTGAAGCCCATCTTGTAGGCAGCTATGAAACACAGTGGATAGAGCACTGGGCCTGGATTCAGGAAGACTTGAGTTTAAATCCAGCTTCAAACACTTTCTGGCTGTATGACAAGAGCAAGTCACTTAACCCTTTTCTGCCTCAGTTTCCTCAGTTGTAAAATGAGATCATAATAGCACCTCCTTCCCAAGATTGTTGTGAGGCTAAAATGAGGTGTTTGTAAAATGCTTAACACAATGCTTGGTACATAGTAGGCTTAATTTTAAATGCTTATAAATGTTTGTTCCCTTCCTTCATAGGCTCACGGGCTTATACTCTGAAGTATGGTATTCAGTTCTGGGCATCACAATGTACAAACCATGTTGATAAGCTGGAGAGAATTTTTAGAAGAGGGCAACCAGGAAGTCTTGAGTCCAAGTCATGTATGGAAATGAAATAATAATTAGGATGTGTAGCCTGGAGAAAAGAAGACTCAAAGATAGAGTTAGTTATTTTCAATTATTTTAAAGTCTGTAATAAAGAAAAAAGATTAGAATCGCTCTGTTTGGCCCCAGAGAGTACAGTAGCACAGCAGGGAGGTATGTAAAAGTAAGGACCCCAACACACAGAAGAGGCCCTGCTATCACAGGTTCTTAGATCTGCTTTTCTAAAAGGAAAGGCAACTTTTGTGGGGGTCAACAATCACTTTAATCAAGCACATGTGTCATTCACTCAGATCAAGAGGAAAAGCCAGAACCCTGAACTTCAGAGAAAATACAGAGAAATAAAGATCAATAGACAGTGCCTCCAGCTGGCTGACATAAGCAATACGTACATCATAGATCAACAGACAGATACAACTGTGTGACTATCACACACGTACAAAGTTATCAGAGAGGGGAACCAACATTTGGGTTTTCAAAACTGGGGTCTCCTTAGCAGCTGTCCAGAGTCTCATCTGACCAAATAAACACTTCCAAAGAGTGAGCCCCAAAGTAAAACCTTACCTTAGATTACTTATACAGTTTTCATAATCAGAGGGCATCACAATCCTTGAGAACCAGTTCCTAATTAACAAAAGGTGTGGCCCTTCCTACAAATCTTACCAGGCCCATAATGGGTGGGGAAGATCTTCTTTAATCACATTATTCAGTCAGAGGCACTTGATTAAACTAAAAGAAAAACAGCAAAAGATCCTACTTTGCTTGTCCTTACAAAGTAGAAGTTACAAAGAGACAAATGCAGACTTGTTACTAGAATAAACCTTCAAAGACATGCAGTTGTACAGAAGTGGAATGAGTGGCTCAGGAGGTAATCAGTTCCCCCTCATTAAAGGTCTTCTAGCAGAAACTGGATGACCTTTCATTTACCAGATATATCATACCAGGAATTCCTGTTTGTGCATCAAATGCACTAAATGACTCCCTCCAACTCTTAGAACTGTGATTTAATAAAAAATTAAAAAACCCTTCAATTGAAAAACTCCCATCAGAAAGAATGGTAATAATAACTAACCATTATATAGCTTTTTAAAGTGTGATAAGCACTTTCCATGTATTCTCCCTTTTAATCTCCATAATAACCCTATAAAATAGGTGGTATTTTTACCACTGTTTTAAAGATGAGGAAATTGAGACTAGGGAAAGTTAAATAACTTGCCTTGAGTTAGCACAGCTAGTAAATGTCTGAGTCGCCATTCCAGCTCAGATCTTATTGACTCCAAGCCTAGCTTTGGGTTATGTTTAATTTTGGAACTCTATGAATGAACTGCTCAAAATTTATCTGTCACCCACCTACCACATACATACTCTTTATTCTCACAAAAGGTAGATAGAAGAATGGAGGGGTGGGGAGAGAGAGAGAGAAATAAGAGCAAAATACAGCCAGTACACTCAGATATCAACTCCGCAGTACAATAGTTGGTTCCTATTTTATCATGTGATGAGGCAACACTCTCACTGAGCTCTCCACAACTCACCTCAGATTTTTGCAGGGTACAGCATAAAGGTTCACTGACAGGTAGCAATTCATTTACTTTGGTATGAAAATCTGTATTAATGTAGAAAACCCATTTAAAATTATTACAGCTCATTCTTTGCCACAGATTATTATAATGATTAAAATGGTTCAATAGACATAGTTTCTGGAAAACTTAGTCATTTTATTTAGGCCAGCAAGTTATTAATAAAAGAATGGTCTTTTGTCCATCTCTCTTAGACCAAAGATAATCATGGCAGTTGTCTCTCAGTTCACGTACCCTTCAAAGAGCAGGTGTTGAGAGGAATGGTGATCAGCTCTGATTGGATAACACAATGGAAAATGAACAAAATACTGAGAGTGACATCGTGTCCCCTTGGACAGAGGAACTATCTCTATACCAGACCATTTACAATTCTGAGCTATCTATTCAAACAATATATACACTACCCAAGCCAGAGCAGAACACAATAGCTCCCATCACAGTAGGGTCTTGAACAAGAAAGTTAGTCCAATCTCATTATCAGCAACGTCCTTCAAGAGACTGAGTATCAAATCAGGACTTTGGAAGAAAGGAAGAGTTCTGAATTTCCCCCAAGATGTTGGTTATTAATAATAATTTCTTTCACACTTTTTTATTGATTATTTTTGTCATAGGATATAAAGCTGTAAGGGATTTAAGAGATCATCTGAACCCACACACACATCTCTACTTTTTTATGAATGGAGAAAGCTAGGGCCATAAAGGGAAAACAACTTCCTTAAAATCATAGGATAGATAAATAGCATAACTTAGACTAACAAAAGTTATGTATGCTGTGGCCACTATATCTTGTTTTTAGCCTAGATCTTTTCCTCTATGAAAAAAAGGCAGAAAGCATTTTCATAGCCTTGAATACTTCTGAAACTCTTATCTCAATGATGCTCAGACAATAGCCTTCACTATACTTAATCTCCCTGCCTTAGAAGAATTACCTGAGTCAATTTGACTGACATTTGAACCTGTGGTTGCTGCAAAGTTAGTGGATTAACCACTAAGCCTGCAGTTTCATTAATAATTGAGAATGCTTTGGACTTCCCTAATGCCTTTCATCCAAAGATTCCAAAGCAGCCCATGAATGTTAATGAACTACTCGTCTTCTCCGTTTCATGTGTGCCCAGCTGTAGCTTCTGGCTGAGTAACCACTTCTTTTCCCCCAGTAAAAGCCCCAGTATGCACCAAGGTGCTTGCAGCAATGCTAACTTCAAGCTTCATGCCTGTTGTTTGGTAAGGCCTCTGAGCTCTTTCAACAAAACCTTTTCATTTGTTTGCATAGCAGACTAACAACTGTTTAATGAGTTGCTTCACTGGCTTTTTGGATTTTCTACTTCTGGAGTGAAAAGTCAAAGAGCAGCCTAGGTAGGGAAAGGAGTGTGGATTTGAAGCCAGACTTACCTACACGACCCTTGGCAAAGTTAGATCACGTCTTTGGTTGTCAGATTACTTTTCAGTAATATTAGGATGTTGGACTATATAATCTCCAACAACTCTTCTAGGTCTAAATTCTGTCGTCCTTAAAGGAACAAATAACACAAATAACTATCATTGATATAGTGCTTTCAGGTATTGCAAAGTATTGTACATGTATGAACGCATCTTATTGTCACAGTAGTCATGTGACAAAAGTATTATTATTATCTGAATTTTACAAATGAAGGACCTGAGGTTGAGAGAGATTAAGAGACTTGCCCAGGGCCACACAGCTAGTCTATGTGTGAGACAGGATTCAAACTCAGTGTTTTCTTGACTCCCAACCCCATGCTTTATTCGTTGCCCCACCTAGCACATATATTCAAAACCAGTGAGAAAAAACTAGATCACCAAAACCCATGTCAGATTATAACTCAAAGGACTCTCCCCATCTAGTGGCATTATGAAAGGAGATTGTTTAAAAACCCCACAAAGGGATTGCATAGGATCAGTGACCAGTCCTCCTTATATGTCAATAAGTCAACCATTTTCATGTGGCACAAAAAAAAAATTAAGTAAAATAAGTCAAGCTAAAGCATTGAACTGAATCTAATAAGATGGAATTCAATAAAAATAAGTGTAGGATTTGGCACTAGGGTACAAAAATCATCTTTACAGGTATAAAATGAGGGAGGCAAATAGAGATAGCAATTCTCAAAAGATCTTGGTGTTTAGTGGAATGCAATTGTAACACACCATTGAGAAAAGTGATGTGTCAGCCAAAAAGCTAATGTGATTTTGGGTTGCATTAAAAGGCACTCAGCTTCCAGGAGGTGAGTGTCTAGTAAACTAGGGCATATCAGATGAGGGCAACCAGAACGGCGAGAGGCCTTGGGTCACTGACATGAGGACTGATCGAAGAAAACATGGGTAGAAGCAATAAAGAGACAAATTAAAATTGTATCAGGCTTTCTAATAATTGTTTTCAGCCATTTCATTTGTGTTTGACCCTCCATGACCCCATATAGGACTTTCTTGGCAAAGATACTGGTGTGGTTTGCTATTTCCTTTTCCAGTGGATCCATTTTGTCAGGCAATCAGAGGTTAAGCAACTTCTCCAGGATCACATAACTAAGAAGTGTTCAAGGTTAGATTTGAACTCAGGTCTTTTTGGCTCCTCCTCTAATAATTAGAGTTATCCAAAAGTAGAATGATTTGCCTCAATAGGTACTGGGTTCCCCCTTCTTGGAGAATTTCAAGCAGAGTCTGGATGACCACATGTCAGCACATGTTATAGCAGAGATCCCTTTGATGTGTGGCTTGGATTAAATGGCTCCTTCAAACCCTTAAATTCTGTGATTCTATCCATGTAACAAGCTTCCCTCTAAGACTACCCCCAGTTCAGCCTTCATATATCTTGTATATGCATAATTGTTTTCATGGTGCCTCCCCATTAAACTGTGAGCTCCTTGAGAGCAGGATTTCCTATCCCTAGAACTTACCACATTGTCCTACATACAGTAGGTACTTAATTGACTGACTGACCAACAGATTGCAGTAGTGGAAAGGGACTATTTTGGTTTTTGTCTTTGTTTCCCCCATAACTACGTAGTAGGTCGCTAAAAAATATGGATTGAATCAAATTCAAAACAGCTGGAGTGTGGAAAAAACTGACCTGCATTTCGTTGGCCTACTCTCCAGTAAAGTCCCTTATCTTTGAACTTTGACTTTAACCAACTCACCCTGCCTCTCATTCTTCTCCACCTTTCTTTATTGGAGATCCATCTAGCCTTGGAAAGGCTTCTTTCTTCTTGAATTAGTTTCACCTTCCCCCTCCCCCTCTACTGCCTATCTCAATACCCTTCACTTTCTGGAGGATTTTTTAATTACTGCCTAAGGAAGTAGCTTTCTAAAGCACCTGAACCATGGAAACACAGACTTTGTTCCCTATTAAAGTATTTTTAAGTGTTCAGGAATAGCTTGGGAGAGTATTTTAGGAGGTGGGGCATTTCTAGTGCCCTTGAAGTAAGTGGTAGAGAGTTAATTCGCTAAGTCACAGCATGGAGTCATTTCGTTGCTCTACCCAAGCATAAAGCTGATCCCACATACTATATCTTGGGAAAGAAAGTGGGATAGGGCTGGTTTTATAATTTATAGTACAGACGGCACGTTTATATGCATTTAATTATATGCATCTAAGAATCATGAATTAGTTGTATTTACACACGGGCACCCACACAATCATATATGCAGACCTATAGAAATGTACAGATATGGTTTGATTTTTTTTAAATTTCTTGCTTTCCCTTTCAAAGTGGTTGCCTATATTAGATATAAATCTGACTCAGTTCAGCATTTAGCAGAAAATCTATCCCCTGTCTTTTAATGTTTCCTTCAGCTCTCACCTGACCAGACCCTACACTGGCTGCTGGGGATCTTCCCTCAAAATTACCTTCATTTATTCTGTCTTATCAAAATTTTGTATCTCTGACCCACCCCACCTCCAACACCTCTGCACATTAATTCATAATTATTAACACAGTTATTCATGTTTAAACAAATGAATTAAGTAAATTTTTAAAAGCTTAGACTTCCAAACTGAATAAAGTCAAATTTTCTTTGACCAGTAGCGAAATATTCAGAGTCTACAAACCCTCGATATTTGTTGAATGAGGGTGGAAAGAGTTCTCAGCTTGGAATCAACAGAGATCAGATCTGTCTGAGACATTATGTGTATGTGGCAAGTCACTTCATGTCTGAGCCTCAGTTTCCTCAACTGTAGAAACATTCTAGTAACAACTATAGTATTTACCTTACAAGCTTTTTGTGAAGAGCAAATGAACTAACATATACACACATATATGTATGTATAAAAGTCCTTTGTAAACCTTAAAGCTCTATTGAAATATCAGCTGTTATTAGAACGGCCATTGGAAAACCTGTCCACAAATAGTGGCTTATATGAAACTAGCTTTCTTTAAGGGCTGATTGCCGAAGGAAAAGGGTTTTTTCTCCTTGATCCTTGAAATAAATGGTTTAGAGGTAATTTTCTTTTTAATTTTACAACCAAATGAGGCGGCATGTTGCAGTAGAATGAGTGCTAGATTTGAAATTAAAGAACCTGCATTCAAATTCTGCCTCTGTTACTTAATACATGTATGACCTTAGGGAAGTCACTCTTAAGGCCTCATTTTCCTTAGCTGTCAAATAAGGGGATTGGCCTCTGAGATCCCTCAGTTCTAAACCCATGATCCCTTCCAAATGAGAATCCGTGTTTCCCAGAAGTATTCGTCTTGCCTATTTCACGCTGATCACATATAGTGACCATCTGATCTTCTACATTAAAAACTCTGCTACAGCTTAAAGTTAGACTATACTAGGACGCTCCTCCCAGCCGTGGAAACCGATAGCATTTGCTGACAGGAGGAAAGGTCAGAGAGTCACAGAGCTGGGAAGAGTGCGGATCACAATTCAACCATCAGGTATGGATCTGTGATTTCATCGGCAAGAGCACCCAGCAAGGAATCTCTCTCTGTCAATGCACATCTGCAAATGTTTTATAATTTAGAGCATTCACTGGTTGAGTGAGAGTTCAAGTCACTTGCTTAGCAGTACAGCAATAGGTGTCAGAGGCTGAACTTTCATCCAGGCCTTCCTGAAGCTGGTGTGTGCGTGTGTGTGTGTGTGTGTGTGTGTGTGTGCATGTCACAGAAAGACAGACAGAGACAGAGATGAAGACGAAAATGAAGACAGAGTGCAGGCAGATGTAAAGTTTTGTATTGCAATAAAGAGTTCAATTTGGTTTCTGTTTTGGGTGGACTTTTCACATTTCATGTCCAGATGCCCTGGATAGTTACAGAGAAGGCAAATGGTTTAATTTTTTTTAAAGGACTTTTCCAGAAATTAATGTGATAGAGAAAAAGACAAATAAGAGAAAAAAGAGAAAATTTCTAAATTTGAGTCATTTCTTCCAGCGCCCCCCAAAAAATGGGCAAACTACAAGAAATGAGACAACCTCCATAAAGCTGTCCAAGCAAAGTTCTGTGATCTCTTGCCTCCATCATTTCCAGAAGCCTCAGGCTACTGCTGTTCTCTCACTTCAAAAGTATCGAGTGTAGATTACTGCCTAGACTGCCAACCACATGCCTAACAGCTCTTTGGGGGTAACCTGGTACTATATTTTTAGGGGAAGTTAAACCCCTTGCAAAATCTTTTGTTACTTGTACCATCTTTAACAGAGACAAATGTGGCCAACAAGAGTCTCACAGATAAACCCTGGACCTTGGGTCCAAGGCTTAAGAGAAAACAGGATGCATTAAATGAAAATCAGGAAGTTTGATAAAAAAGAAATTTAATACTGTGTATGACCTTTTAATACTCTCATTTTTGGCTTTCATAGTAATTTTCATTGATAGGGAAAATGTTCTACAATTACTCAGATGCTTATCAAATAAGTGAATGGCACAAGCAAATGCAGACAGCTAAGGGAAGAAAAAAGCATTACATTCCTAAACATGAAGACTTCACAGACCAAAAAGAATTTAGTCATAATAACGATTTTCATTTATAAGAATGGCTGATTGAATTCTCATTTGGGGGAACTATGTTAGATGGAATGTCATTGCTATGTCAACTAATAGCATGGTAGAGTGATAAAAGGCTAAATCTGAAGCCAGCAGACCTGAGTTCAAATCCCAGATATACTACTTTGAATGACCCAGGGCAAGTCACTTAAACTTCTAGGAGTCCATTTCCTGGTCTTCAGAATAAAAAGGTTGGATTAAATGACTTTCCTTGTTCTAGATCTCTGACCCTTTAAGCGATTCTAAACCTTTTTCCGTATCTTGGACCCCTCTGGCTTATGTGCCAGGGAAGTTTACGTGCCTCTTCTCTGAAGAATGCTTTAAATGCATAAAATAAAATATATAAGATTACGAAGGAAACAAATTATATTGAAATCACTAGTAAAAGTTCCCAGACCCCAGGCTAACCCCTTGCTGTAAGTTACTATAAGGAGGCTTGCATCCACATCCAGAGAAGTGACTTATCAAGCATATGAGAGATACCCTTCTAACACTATTTCACTATAATGGAATTCCTGGATCTCCTCTGCCTGTTTAATAATAACGGCTCTAGAATCATTTTTAAACCTCTAATGACTTTTAAAGTCTAGTCAGTGATCCATTTAGCAGGCAGTAATGGTGATAGTTGGCCCTAGTCAGGTAGCAGAAGCCATCTAGAACTATGTTCTTTGTAAGCCTAAGTCCCCCACAGCCTTTGAGTAGTTATGTTCTCACAAGAGATGCCTTATACTTTTCCCAGATGTCCTGTGAAGAACAATCGTTCACCAACTCCGGGGAGACTTAGGGAAATATCTTTATGCTCCCTGAAAATTTTACCCCAATTTTAAGTTGCAACACATGCAACTTAAATTTTTACTAAAGAATTTTTGTGCCTTAGAGAGGGGAGTTTTCAGACATTAAAAATATGGACATTTTTCCCCCATTTTGTTTGACCTGTGATTTCATCTGTATTCTGTGTGGGTGAACTTCCTCTTGAGGCAGAAATCTTCAAATGTTATAAAGTTGATCAGTGCATTTAGATATATAAGTGACTTGCTAAAGTCACTCAGGTCAGCAAGGTGTATTGTAGAGAGAGCACTGGGTTTAGAATCAGGAAGACTCATCTTCATGAGTTCAAATCCAATGTCAGATACTTACTAGCTGAGTGACCCTGGGCAAGTCACTTAACTCCGTTTGCCTTAGTTTCCTCATCTGTAAAATGAGTTGAACAATAAAATGGCAAAGCACTCCTGTATTTTTGTCAAGAAATCCCCAAAATGGGTTCATGAAGAATCAGTATGACTACAACAGCTGAACAACAACAATAAAAAAAGTCTGTGTCAGAGACCAGACATGAACAGAGGTCGTCCTAATCTTCAGAGAATCCTCTATAATATATATATATATATACACATATAATTACCTTTTTTAAACAGCACCAGTAAACATTACTCCTTCCACTTAGGTGGCTGCCCACTTGGATGTCATCTATTTTCAGTTCCAAGTATTTTTTCATTTCCTCTCCAAAGACTGTATTCATTTTTTATTATTCTGTTTTGTGTCATATCCAAATGGCTCATTTTCCAAGAAGGGGAGTGACCTCTACTATATAAACGATAAATGGGTTTGGATAAATTCAGCAACCTTTCTGTGCCTTCCATTTCCACTTAGCGATCAATATCTATCATAGAGGCAACATGACTTAGTGGGTAGAAAACTGGCATCACAGGAAGATCTTGCCTCTGTCACACACTAATTTTGTCTCCCTGGGCAAGTCACTTAATGTTTATCTGTGCACAGGGCTACTCTTAAGACTGTAAGTTGCAGTACAATGGGTATCATATTTCTTGACTTATCAATGAGTGAGGGAGGAGGTGGAAGGAGAGAGAAAATATGAAACTGAAAATACAAATAAAATTAAAATAAAGAAATGAATGGTTTTTTAAAAAAGACTATTATATTCAAAACAGGTGCCAACTTTTCCTGATACAAAGAGTTTCACTAGGAGTTTGCTAGACAAATGAAAACACAGGTCCAGTCTAAAACCAAAATTTTCCATTGTCCTCAAGCAAATGTCTAGTTTAATTTGAGGATAGGGACAGACCTATGATTTCACTGGCTCAGAGGACTCCTCATGACAGTGAAGGTAAAGTTTAATTACTTTTCTTTAAATCTCTTTGATACACCTCAGAGAAAGATGGCCTATTCGTCCCAAACAAGTTGTTATTAATGAATCTCGATATTTAAAGACAACCCACAGTTTTCCCTGATGACAAATGCATAAGATAAAAGAGAACTGGCTCTTTCTTTCCCTCCTCAGCTCTAAAGTCATTAACCTCAGCCTGATTCTTTTATTTTCTCACTAGTGAGCAAACCCAGCAGGCTTTCTCTGAATTGTAAACACATTTATCTATTTTTTTTTAAATTTGAGAGGGGAAGAGAAATCATTCCACTGGCATTTAAATCCTTTGTTGTGGGTGGGTAGGCTGGGATGACGATGTTCACGTTGACTATGTGGGAGAACACAATTACCAACCATAATTCAGTGCTATTGGTCATACGCAGTATTTGATGAACATTGACCTATTTTTAAAAAATAACTTTGTGACTCATCTAATAAGTCCCAGACTTAGTTACAATATTTCAGTGGAGAAACAAATGTGGTAGTATGCAGCTTTTCACACTCCAAAGGTTACGTTTCCTAAATTACTAAGCCCTCTAATTGGAGGTATGCTAGGAATAACAATGCTACATACAGAACAACAAATTAATAGTTACAGTCATTAGACATGATTTTGTCAACCCCTAGTCTTGCGCCTCAATGGTTGAAACTATAAATAATATAATTACTGGTTTCTAGTGTCAAGCAATTTTAAGTGCTAATCTAAGTGGCCCCCAAAGGGAAGCTAAAATGGATGTTTCGATATTCACTGGTTTCTAATTATCACAGTCCAAATGAAGAAAGCTTAAGTTAGGCAGCAGAAGCAGGAAGAACCTGGAAAGTAACATATTCAACTCCAAGAAATGGAATTTCCTGAGATCTTAGGGAATTTCCCAGTTGCAAAGTAAAGAATAAATGTTTTACTCATACTCATTTTTTCTTTAAAAACAAATTGTTCAATGAGACAATATTTGTAAGCACCTAGCACAGTGCCTTGCAAACAGTAGGCATTACACAACTGCCTATCCTTTCCTTCTATATAGGATGACTTTCTAGATGGGAGAGGGATGCAGAGGGGAATTAAGGTGATGTAAAAACAAAAGCCATCAATAAAGTTTATTTTTTTAAGAGTGAAATGCTACATATTCTCAAAGGGCTTTCTATCAGGAGAGATACAACTATCTGATTATATTCAAATAAATATAAATAAATTCAAAGTCAATAAATACAAGATAAGGAGGGAGCCTTAGCAGGTGCAGGGATCAAGAAAGGCTTCTTGTAGAAGAGGGTGCTTAAGCTGAAATGTGAAGGAAAAGAAAGGAATTCTTTGGCTAAAATGAAGGAGTGCATTCTAGGCATGGGGGACAGCCAAGGGCAAAGGTATAGAGATGGGAGATGGAATGTCTCATGTGAGAAAGAACATGAAAGCTAGTTTAGGTGGACCATAGAATGGAAGAAGGAGAATGATGTATATAAGGCTGGAAAGACAGACTGCAGTCAGGTTATGAAGGCTTTAAAAGCTAAACAGAAGAATTTAAATTTATCCTATAGACAAAACAGAGTCACTGAAACTTACCGAGTAAGGAAATGCCATGGTGAAATTGAGCTTAAGGAAAATGACTTTATGATTGTTAATTATAATTAGCATTTATATGTTTTTTAATAAATAATATCTTATCTGAACCTCGCAACACTGCCATCAGGTATTATTATTATCTCCATTTTACAGATGAGAATTCTGAGACTATCAAAAGTTAAATGATTTACCTAGTGTCACACAGCTGGAAAAGTGTCTGAGGCTAGATTTGAACTCAGGTCTTCCTGATTCCAGGACCAGCACTGTGCCAGTTAGCTGCCTCCTACGTATCTGATGATTTTGCAAATATATGAAGGACACAGTGAAATGGGAAGGAATTTGAGCAGGGAAGCCATTGAAGTAGCTGAGGTGAAAGGTGATAAAGCCTGAGCTAAGAAAATAATTGTGTGAATAAAAAGAGTCAGATGTGAGAGATGTGGTAGAGATAGGAATGGCAAGATGGCAACTGACTGGCTATGTAGGGATGAGGGAGACTTAGTTGTAGAGGACAAGTCACTTGCCTCACTGGCTCAGTTTTCTCATCTGCAAAATGAAGGAACTGGACTATTTAATTTCTATAGTCCCTTCTAGTTTGACTTTGCAAATAGTTCAATGGCAAAAATAAAAGTTCGTGCTATCCCTATTTCCTTAGCTTCTTTCACCTCATTTCTTTCTCACTAATGTGAATTTGGAGTTAGAGGTCCTGAGTTTTATGACTGTGTAACCTTAGGCAAGTCTCTTTACTTCTCTCATGTGTTGAATGAGGGAGTTGGAAGAGATGACCTCTGTGGTCCCTTCAAGTTCCAACTCTATGAAAATATAAAAACTATAGCCTCAGTTTTCTCATTTGTAAAATGAGGGATTTAGGCTGGATGTCCTCTGAAGTTCCTTCCCCCTCAATCCATTAGAATACAAAAACTCTGAGTCTGAAATTCCTCATCTACAAAATGAAGTGATTAGACTAGATGACCTCTAGGGTCCCTTCCAACTCCAAACCTGTGATCCTATCAGACTAGAAGCCTACTTTCTCCCCATTCTTCTAAGTAAAAGCAACGTCTTCCTGCAGCAAATTCACTTAGATTTGTCCAGGAGTTGTAGCCTTTCATAAGGAAAAAAAGACACAAATGAGAGAGACAAGGTAAATGTGATTTCTCTTTTGCCTGCTTCCTCATTCTCATTAGACCTGTCCTCATTTCATGTCATCTTGGACATGTGGATTTCTTTCTGTGACCAGACTAGGAAAGACATGCAGAGACTGTATGATAATACTCTGGTTTCAATCTCCACTCACGAGGCCTAGGGACATAACTGGTAGGAGGAATCTGTTGGCTCTCATCCTCCTAATACACTGTGTTTTTTGGAGCACCATCATTCATTTGGCCTTGGCAGTCCTGTTAAGACTCTTCACCCTGCAGTTACCATTTGTTACTCATTGATGCAGCCGAGTGCCCTCCTGTTTCACTCATATTTCAACCAACAAATGTGGAGATGTGGATGGCACAGTTCTCTCAAAGAAGTACATAAATCAAAAACATTTTGAGAAAGAGTTCATGCTTTAATAGATGTACCACCAATTATAAATGGCTTGGCCATTTCAATGAAAGTAAGATATGTTGGGATTGGAAGCTCAATTCCGTGTGGACGGTCTCGGGCGGGTAAAAGTGGGACTTCTAAATCTTAGAGTCTTACGAGGCCCTCCATGAACAGCGGGGGTTCGAGAAGGTCAGACTGAGCTAGCTCGGCTAGCTCGGGTATTTCCACCTCTCCCCGGGAGATACGTGATGGGTGGAGTCTCCCCGCCCTCGAGATGGTCCCGGATCTGGGCACACCTAGTTACCTAACAGCACGGTATTGAGATGCAAACTGTGCGGCTGAAGGTTAAGTAGGATTGAGGAAGCCAGAAAGCTCTCTCTTAGCACGTGTGGAGCCAAAGAGAAAAGTAGGGCTCCGCTTCTTTTCTTTCCTCTCTCCCCTCCCCCTCTCTCCCCGCTTGTACTTCTATTTCCAAGCCCTTAAGATCCTAGCCTCCTTAGGAAATCTCCCCCTCTTCCTCCTAAGGAAGACCCCCCTGCACTTGTAACCGAAACCCTGTAATAAAGCTCAACCCCTGTTCGACTCTGGAACGTCCTTTCTCTCATACGTTTATCCGGTTTGGCCAACCGAAGACCTGGGACAGGTAAGAAAGACTCGGGTAGCCCAATACAGGCCTCTAGGCCTGGCAAAGATATGTTTTGTACATAAGAACTTTCATGTTATCAGTCCATCAGTGAGCATGATATTAAATGCCAGACATTAGGGATACAGATAAAATGAATAAAATGACCCCACTTATCAAAAAGCTCACATATAACAATATAATATTGTATACATACATATATATGTAATATATAACATTATATAACATAAAATACATAAATATAACATAATATATTAAAGTGATCTCAAGAAGCAGAATGATGTAGTGGAGAAAGAGGAGAATTCATGTCCCAACTCAGATACATAGTGGCTATGTGATAATCTCTGAGTTAATCACTTAATCTCTCAACAATCTAGGCATTCTCTAAGACTACAAATTGAAAAGAAGGTTCCAACCTGCATTAGTAAGGAGTTTTTTCATCTGGAAATTCTTTGTATTACCTACAGAAGTGAAGTCCCAAGTCCATTCCTGATCCCCTGTTAAAATAATAATATTGTTGTTCAGTTGTCCTACTCTTCATGACCCCATTTGAAGTTTCTTTGCATAAATACTAGAGTAGTTTGCCATTTCCTTCTCCAGCTCCTTTTACAGATGAGGAAACTGAAGCAAACAGGGTCAAGGGACTTATTCAGGGTCACACAGCTAATAAGTATCTAAGGCCAAATTTGAACTGAGCTCTTCCTAACTACAAGCTTCATACTCTTATCTGTTTAGTTGCCCCAAATAATACTATACTGTAATACAATATAAAAAGTTTAATGATATTTGGAAACATATAATTTAATATACATTTATGGGAGTATGTGTATGTTTATGTGCTTGTAAAGAGACAAAGATATCTATATAAGGTATAAACAGATATTTATAGAAGCATATTTATATTACAGATATATTCCTATTCACATACATATATATGTATATGTAAATATATGCATATATATATACATTGTTGAGGAAAAAATCATTTACTCAGTAGTCCTCAGTTTCCTCTTCTTTTAAAATGAGGTTATTGGTTTCCATAGTCTTTTCTAGTTCTGCATAGCTTCATAAATAGTTTTGAAGAATCAGTACAAGAATGACCTTCAGCCTATACAAGTTTGTACTGTCCCTGTCCTGAGAGCAAGATAGAAATGATCTGGATATCCATGTAGGTTGTGTTCCATACAAGGAAAGGGAAGTAAATATATAGAAAAGAATTATTGTTGATTGGTGTTTATCATTGAGTTTAACCCTTGATAGAGCTGACAAAAACAAGGGTTTGGTTGAACTGAATAAATGACTCACTCGTGGCCCAGTGGGAAGACCGTGCTAGTCTCTGGACCTCTCATGGTGCCCTTACACAACAAGCTCAACCTGCTCAGCTGGAAATCCGAAGTACAGTGATGAAGCTGTATGATCAACACTAGGATCACCATCAGTCTGTACTAGTAAAGGTACACCTGTGGCATCTTGAAGGAGTCCTCTAACTGGCCTTTGAAAACCCTCATCTCAAAGAGTCACATGCTGCTCGTATAATTAAGATGTTATAGAGCCTCCCTCTGAAAACAATGAGTAACTTTGGGAGATGGGAATGGAAGGAGAACGTAGAAGCAGGGAGGAAAGGAAAGGGAATAAGCATTTATATAGCACTTAGTGCCAGGCCTTTTGCCAAGTGCTAATTACAAATATCTCATTTGATTATCACAATAACCAGTAGGCACTATTATTATCCCCACTTTACAGTTGAGGAAACTGAGGCAGATAAACATTAAGTGACTTGCCCAGGGTCACACAACTAGTTAGTGTCTGAGGCCAGAATGAATTCGTGTCTTCCTCAATCAAGGCCCAACATTGTCACTGTTGAATTAGATTTTCTTTGAGGTCTCTGCTGGATCTACTTTTTTGTCATTCTCAGAATTAAGCAGGAAGACAAAGGAAAATAAATTTTGAGATAGTAAAAATTAAAAAAAAATCTACATGCAGAAATGGATACTCTAACTTGATAATCAGAAATATTTCATGTATTTCAATATGAGTACAAAATCTCTACAGTCATTCACATTCAAGATTTGAATTAGGACACATCTATATTATATAACTTCTTGACAATCTGCTTGATGTGGTATTTGTTGGCCTTGATATCCACAATGTAAAACAGGGTGGTGTCTTGAGTCTATTTCATAGCAGACCAAGGAAAACTTGACAGCATAATGCTCAAGTTATTTATTCTAGGGGTATTTTCGCAAGAGCCCTTGGGCTATCTGAACTGGAAGTGTCTTAGTAGGTCACCTGGAAGATGAGAGGCATTAAGATTTCCTTCTTTTTGTGTCTTTGCTCTCCCTTCAACACAGCCTTTTTGGCCTTCAAAGCCCATCATGTGACTTCTGTCTTGGAAGGGTCAGCTGTTTCACTTTCTGTTCCTTCTTGGGGGGAAAGACCTGTCATCCTATTTCATAATTAGAGACAAAGCTTAAAATACAACTGCTCCAGGGAGAACTTAACGTGAATTGAATTCCCATAATAGTGTAAATTACTTTTGTCAGAACGTTTTCCTGAGAGCTCTAAAAACCTAAGAAAAGAGTGTAGCTATCTCTAGGGGAAAGGGACATGTTGCTGAAGTTGTATAGAAAGGGCCAAGGAGGGAACAGTAAAGGATTTGGGGGTAGGGAGACAAGGCAAACACCCTTCTAAATCTGGACTTCTTAACCTTTTTTTGTGTTATGGCCCCTTTGACATGCTGATGAAGACTAGACCCCTTCTCAAAATAATTTATTAATCATAAGACTCATAGGATTACACAGTAATAGTTATTTTTGAAAATGAACTTATATAACTTATATAAAAAAACTTTGTAAACAATTTTGCCAAGGATCTGCCTGAAAAATACTTTTGTTCTTCATTTAAACAACTTCAGGCACTATCATAATAACCTATCACCAAAAGGTTCTTATTAGACATAAGCATTGTGAGTTTCAAAAAAAAAAAACCATTAAAAAAAAGTTTCCCTAGCCCAGCTGGCACATTGGCATGTTCAGCTCCAACAGAGATCCCAGCTGAAATCAGAATCCAAATGGAAAATCCCCATGCTAGCTTTCATTTAGAAATCCTCATAGCTGGAAGGGTAAAATGGTTTTCTGTCAACCCATGGACAGACTGGATTTGAAATCAAATCTCAGAGGTGAAAAACTGTTGCTTCAAAAACAGCACATTTTTTCCACTCAACAAGTTTGCTTTTCCCTCCACTGTGTCATTCTCAAAATCTATGTTTTTTCCCCAAATTTATTAATTTACTTGTTTTCAGTTTTCAACAATCACTTCCATAAGTTCCAAATTTTCTCCCCCTCCCTCTCTAAGGCAGCATGCAATTTTATATGGATTCTACACATGCATTCCTATTAAACACATTTTCACCTTAGTCATGTTGCATGGAGGAATTAAAATGAATGGGAGAAACCATGAGAAAAACCGAAACATAACAAAGGAGAAAATAATCTGCTTCATTCTGCTTTCCAGTTCCATAGTTCTTTCTCTGGAAGTGGATGACATTTTGCTTCATGAGTCTTTTAGAAATGTTTTAGTTCCTTGCATTGCTGTGAAGGGCTAAGTCTATCAGAAACAGTCCTCGAACAATGTGGCTGTTACTATGTATAATATTGTCCTGACTCTGCTCACTTCAACATTAGTTCATATAAGTCTTAACATGTTTTTCTGAAGTTTGCTTGTTTCTCATTTCTCATAGAACAATAGTATTCCATTACATTCATATACCACAAATTGTTCGCTACCCCCCAGCTGATGGGAGTCCCCTCAATTTCCACCACAAAGAGAGCTACTATAAATATTTTTGTACATGTGGAACCTTTTCCCATTTTTATGATCTCTGTGGGATACAGCCCAAGAAGTGGTATTGCTGAGTCAAAAGGTATGCACATTTTTATAGCCCCTTGGGCATAGTTCCAAATTGCTCTCCAGTATGGTTGGATCAGCTCATAGCTCCACCAACAATGAATTAATGTTCCAAATTTCCCACATCTTCTCGAACATTTATCATTTTCCTGTTTTGTCATGTTAGCCAATCTGATAGGTGTGACATGGTACTTCAGAGTTGTTTTGATTTGCATCTCTCTAATCAATAGTAACTTAGAACTTTTTTTCATATGACTATAGAGAGTTTTAATTTCTTCCTCTGAAAACTGCCTGTTTATATCCTTTGACCAACTGTGAAATGGAGAATGACTTGTATTCTTTACATGCACGCACACACACACATGTAATTTATTTATTTTTCAAATCTCAACATTCACTTCCACAAGAATTTGAATACAAAATTTTCTCTCCATTTCTTTCCAACCCCTACGCCAGGACAGCATGGACCCCATCCACCCCTTCCTCCAGTCTGTCCTCCCTTCTTCTATCCCCCTTCCCCTCTCTTTTCCTGTAGGGCAAAATAGATTTCTATGATCAATTGCTGTAAATCTTAATTTCCAGTTGCATGCTATAATAATTTTTAACATTCACTCTTAAAGTTTTGAGTTCCATATTCTCTCTCCCCCTCCCCACCCATCCTCATTGAGAAAACAAGCAATTCAATATAGGTCATACATGTGTAATGATGCAAAGCACTTCCATAATAGTTATGTTGTGAAAGACTAACCACATTTCCCTCTGTCCTATCTTACCCTCGATTTATTCCATTCTCTCCCTTAACCTGTCTTCCCACAATAGTGTTCCCTTCTGATTATCCCTTTTCCCAATTTGCTGTCTCTTCTATCATCTTTCTTCTCCTATCCCCTTCCTTCTTGCCTTCCTGCAGGGTAAAATAGATTTCCATATCCAACTGAGTGTGTATTATCCCTTCTTAAGCCAAATCCCATGAGAGTAAGGCTCAATTATTTCCTTTCATCTCCCCCTTCTTCCCTCCATTGTAAAAGTTCTTTCTTCTCTCTTTTGTGTGAGATAATTTTCTACATTCTACCTCTCCCTTTCTCTTACACCTAGTATATTCCTTTCAACAGTAAATTTGATTTTTTTTAGGTATTCTTCCTTCATATTCAGCTCACCCTATGCCCTCTGTACATGTATATACACACATACAACCATGAACATATATACATATATATACCCACACATATATAATGTACACATACATGCATACCCATACACACCTACATATAGATTGCCTCTACCTTAATACTGAAAAAGGTCTCATGAGCTACATAACATCTTTCCATGTAGGAATGTAAACAGTTCAACTTTAATGAGTTCCGTAGTCTTCTCTTTCCTGTTTACCTTTTCATGTTTCTCTTGATTCTTGTATTTGAAAGTCAAATTTTCTATTCAGTACTGGTCTTTTCAACAAGAATGCTTGGAATTTCTCTATTTCATGGAAATTCCATGTTTTCCCCTGAAGTATTATACTCAGTTTTGCTAAGTAGGTGATTCTTGGTTTTAATCCTATGTCTTTTGACTTCCGGAATATCCTATTCCAAGCCCTTCAATCCCTTAGTGTAAAAGCTGCTAAATCCTGTGCTATCCTGATTGCATTTTCATGATACTTGAATTGCTTCTTTCTCACTGCTTGTAATATTTTCTCCTTGACCTGGGAACTCTGGAATCTAGCTACAAAATTCCTAGGAGTTTTTCTTTTGGGATCTGTTTCAGGAGGTGATCAGTGAATTCTTTCCATTTCTATTTCACTCTCTGGTTCTAGAATATCAGGGCAGTTTTCCTTGATAATTTCATGAAAGATGATATCTAGGCTCTTTTTTGATCATGATTTTCAGGTAGCCCAATAATTTTTAAATTATCTCTCCTGGATCTATTTTCCTGGTCATTTGTTTTTCCAATGAGACATTTCACATCATCTTCTATTTTTTCATTCTTTTGTTTCTGTTTTATAATTTCTTGATTTCTCATAAAGTCATTAGCTTCCATGTGCTCCATTCTAATTTTTAAAGAACTGTTTCCTTCCGTAAGCTTTTGAAAGTCCTTTTCCCTTTGACTAATTCTACTTTGGAAAGCATTTTTCTCCTTGGCTTTTTGAATCTCTTTTGCCATTTGGGTTAGTCTATTTTTAAAGGTGTTACTTTCTTAAGCTTTCTTTGGGTCTCCTTTAGCAAGCTGTTCACTTGTTTTTCATGATTTTCTTGCATTGCTCTCATTTCTCTCCCCAATTTTTCCTCCATCTCTCTTACTTGATTTTCAAATTCCTTTTTGAACTCTTCAATGGCCTGAGGCCATAGTATATTTTTTTGGAGGTTTTGGATGTCTTGACTTTGATGCCTTCCTCTGATGGTATGCTTTGTTTTCCTCATCCCAAAGGATCAAAGAAAATACCTTTTCACTAAGAAAGTAACCTTCTGTAGTTTTATATTTTTCCCCTTTTTTGGGCATTTTCCCAGTCAGTTACTTGACTTTTGAGTCCTTTGTCAAGTGGAGGGTATACAACCCTAGACTTCAGAGGTTTTGTACTGTTCTCTGAGATATCTCTAGGGACCTGTAAGTTCTCAGTTCCTCCAAGGTGGCACAATCAAGGGAGAGGAGTTCTGGTCTGTGAGCAACCACAAACACTCTTTTTTGCCCTGGAACTGTGAGTAGAGTTCCCTCTCCACAGCCACTGCCAGCTCTACCATGCCAGTGCTAGTGCTCCTCCTCACTCCAGGACCACCACTCAGGGCTGAGATCCAGATCAACCCCTTGATTCCCCCAGGGTCTATAGGCTGAAGGTTCCAAAAATGGATGCTGCTGCTGCAATGACTGGGGCAGGGGCTAGGGCCATACCATGCCCCCCTCTCACCTAGGTGAAAGAGCTTTGTTACTGAAGCTGTCTTTGGCATTTGTGGATTGAGAAATCTGGGAACCCCAGCTGCTACCCATGATTCCATACCCTGAAGCCTGCTTCAGTCCTTTCTATGTAGTGCCCCGTGGCCAAGGCTGGGATGCACCCTGCTCTGGAGACCCATGTGATAGACCTTTCCTGTCAGCCTTCCAGGCTATCTTGGGTGGGAAATCTGTTTCACTCTGTCATTTTGTGCCTTCTGCTGCTCTGAATGCTTTAGAGTCATTTTTTACAGTTATTTTATGGGTTATAATGGCTTGTATTCTTGTAAATTTGACTCAGTTCTCTGTATATTTTAGAAATGAGACCTTTATCACAAATACTAGTTATAGAAATTCTTTTCCAGTTTTATGCTTCCCTCGTAATCTTGGTTGCATTGGCTTTGTGCAAAAACTTTTCAATTTGATGTAATCAAAATCATCCATTTTGCATTTCATAATGTTCTCTCTCTCTCTCATTTGGTAGTAAATTCCTTCATTCTCCACAAATCTGATAAATAAACTTTTTCTTGTTCCCCTAGTTTATTTATAGTATCAGCCTTTATACCTAGATTGTATATTCATTTGGACTTTATTCTGGTACTTGGTGTCAGACATTGATCTATGCCCAATTTCTACCATACTATTTTCCAGTTTTTCCAGCAGTTTTTGTCAGACAATGAGTTCTTATCCCAGAAGCTGGGGTTCTTGGATTTATCAAACAGTAGATTTCTGTAAGTCATTGACTACTCTGTCTTGTATACCTAAACTATTCTACTGATCTACTCCTCTATTTGTTAGCTAGTACCAAGTATGATGATTGCTACTTTATATTACAATTTAAGATCTGGTATGGCTAAGCCACCTTCCCAAGCATTTCTTTTTATTAATTCCCTTGATATTCTGGACTTTTTTGTTCTTCTAGATGAATTTTGATATTATTTTTTCTAGCTATATAATTTAATTTTCGGTAGTTTGGTATGGCACTGAATAAGTAAATTAATTAGGTAGAATTGTCATTTTTATTATATTAGCTTGGCCTATTCACAAGCAACTGATGTTTTTCCAGTTATTTAGATCTGACTTTATGCATGTGAAAAGTGTTTTGTCATTGTGTTCATATAGTCTCTGGGTTTGTTTTGGCAGGTAGACTCCCAAATACTTCATAATGTCTATAGTAACTTTAAATGGGATTTTTCTTTCTGTCTCTTGCTGTTGGGCTTTGTTAGTAATATACAGAAATACAGATGACTTATGTGGATTTATTTTGTATCCTGCAACTTTGCTAAAGTTGTTTTTTATTTCAAGTAGTTTTTACTTGATTCTCTGGGATTCTCTAAGTATTTCATCATATCATCTGCAAAGAGTGAGAACTTAGTTTCTTCTTTACCTATTCTAATTCCTTCTCTTTCTTTTTCTTTTCATACTGCTAAAGCTAACATTTCTAGTACCATATTGAATAACAGTGTGTAACAAGGACCCTGGCATACACAGGAGGGCCTGCTGTAACAGGTTCTTAGATCTACTTTTTTAAAAAGAAAGCAATTTTTGAGGGATCAACAATCATTTTAATCAAACACATATACCATTCGCTAAGTTCAAGGGAAAAAGTCAGCACTTGAACTTCAGACAAAATGTAGAGAAATAAAGAGCAACTGACAGGGCTTCCAGATGTCTGACCATAAGCAATACATACATCACAGACCAACAGACAGATCCAGCTCTCTGATCATACACACATAGTTACGGGAGAGAGAAGCACCAACCTCTGGGTTTTCAAAGCCAGGGAACTCCTTAGCGGCTGCAATGAGTAAGCCCAAAGTAAAACCTCAACTCAGAGTATTTGTACACTTTTCAGAACCAAAGGGCATCACAATCCTTGAGAACCAGTGCCTCATTAAAAATGCACAAAAGGTGCGGGCCTTCCAACAAAACAAATCTCCCCTAATCAAACTTCCCTTAATGGGCAGGCCCATTAATGGGTGGATAAGATCTTTAGCTCTCATAATTATACAGTAGTGATAATAGGCATCCTTGTTTCACTCCTCTCTTATCGGAAATGCATCTAGCTTATTCCCATTACATATAATGCTTGCTGATGGTTTTAGGTAGATATTACTTATTATTTTGAGGAAGGTTCCATATTCCAAATCTATTTTTCACCTTTCTATAGCCCTTGAAAAAAGCAGATAATCTTTTAATTCTTTATTCATGGCCATAGGTTTAATGTTGTATATATGTTTTAATGAAGTTTCTTTTTTTTTCAGCCTCATTAATGAATCTTTGAGGGACCAGTTGCTAGTTACCATCCAAAAAACATTCACTTATACTCGAACTCAAGCTCAGCATCTTTTCATAATCCTCATGGAGTGCATGAAGAAGAAGGAATTGGTAAGTGAATAGAACTCTGGTCCAGATTCTAACAGGTATGGGATAAGTTGCACTTTCTGTCAATGGTAACCTGGCGATATAGTGTACTTTCTCCCTCTGGCAGACCTTCAGAAGTCCACATGATATGACTTACTGTCCATGCTCCATCTCAGGGCCTTCAGTGGCCACTTTCAAGACTCATAACTGAGACTTCTGTCTCATGGGGACTATTTTCCCTTACAGTCATTCCCATTCTTTCAGGGAGTTGAAGAACGTGGTCTGGATTTTTTGTAGAATATGCTACCTCTTTGTCCAGATAACTGTACTGCTGAGGTATGCTTTTGCACCAAGCAAACCTTCCCATTGAATTTGCCCCAGGGGAAAGAATTCCTGCTTATGACTTTGGTTCTGAATATATAAAGAGGCTTCCTCTCTCACTCTGCCTTATACGGTGATTTCTTTTTCTCAGTCAATCAATCCACAAACGTTCATTAAAGTTTATTATGTGCCAAGCACTTTGCTAAGCTCTGAGTATACAAATGAAAAGCCAAAACAGTCTGCTATCAAGAAGTTCACATTCTAATGGGGGAGATAGCCTGCTCATAAATAGGTTCATACAGAGGAGACAGATACTCAACACAGACTGTCTCTGGGGCCAGGGAAATCCTCCCACAGAAAGTTTGAGATGTATCTTAAGGGGAGAGAGGAATTTTCAGAGGCAGAGATAAAGGAGGGAGAGCATTCCAGTCTTGGGGACAAGTAGTACAAAGGTGTGAAGACAGAAAAAGGAACACTATAGGCAGAGGTATACAAAACACCTAACATACTTTCAAGTTTTATTGAAGTATTAACACATTCTTTATCACTTTCTTAAATCTAGGCAATCACAAAACAATAAATCAAGTCTTGATTTTTAGTATTTGCCATTTCCAAAGTTGCTGTTCAGTTGTTTCAGTCATGTCCAACTCCACATGATCCCATTTCATGGGTTTTCTTGGCAAAGATATTGGAGTGGTTTGCTATTTCCTTCTTTAATTCATTTTACAAGTAGGAAACTGAAGCAAACAGGGTTAAGTGACTTGTCCAGGGTCACATATCTCGGAAGTATCTAAGGTCAAATTTGAACTCAGGTCTTGTCCCAGCACTCTATCCACAGTACCACCTAGCTGCCCAAGGTATAAATACTCACACTGAAATTTTAATAATCAACAAACCAGTCAGAGCTTGTTCCTGCACACCTCTAGGTAAATATGGTGGGATCATACATTACATGGAGAAACACGTAACATCAGAAAGGCAGAAAGAGTCCAGGTTGTAAAAATCTTTAAAGGCCAAACAAAGTAGTTTATATTTGATCTTAGAGATAATAGGGAGTCACTGGAGATTACTGAGTAGGGGATGTCATGGTCAGACCTATGTTTTAGAAAAATGACTTTGGTAGCTGTGTGGAAGATGAATGGAAATAGGGAGAGACTTGAGTCAGGGAGATCAATAGAAGGCCATTGAAATAACTGAGGCAAGAGAATATGAAAGCCTGAAAAAATGTGGTGAAGTATGTAAGGAGAGGAGATATATTAGATGGAAATCACAAGATTTGGCAACTGAGTAGATAAAAGCTTATAAGGTCAAGATGACTCTGAGGTAATGAATCTGAGTGATTAGAAAGATAGGGCTGCCCTTAACAGTAATAGAGCTCAGAATCAGCAAGAAAAATGTGATATGAAAACCCAAAAAAGAAAGAGTATTCAGAAGGAGAATGTACTCAAGTGTCAACTGCTAGAGAGAGGTTAAAATGAAGACCTTGACAGCAGAGAGTATCTTTTGCCTTTTTTTTTATATCCACAGAGGTTAGCATGATGCCTGGTCCATAGGCATTTAATGGATGCTTTTTGATTGACTGCCTGAGAAAAGGTCATTAAATGTGGCAAGTAAGAGATTATTTGTAACTTTGGAGAAGGCAGTTTCAACTGAGTGATGAGGTCAAAATCTAAATTGCAGAGTATTTAGAAGAAAGAGAATGAAAAGAGAGATAGTGGAGACATCAAGTGTAGATGGCTTTCTCATATCATTTAATCATAAAAGAAAGGGGAGGGAGGAATATAGAACAGGAGGCAGAAGGGATGGTTAGAGCAAATGAGGGTGATTTTTAAGGATGGCCATCACCTGAGCATGTTTGTAGGGATCAGGGGAGAAGCCAAATGATAGGGAGAAAATGAAGATAAGATAGAGAGAGCAAGGATAACATTGAAGGCAATATGCTGACAGTGAATGGGCTCAAAGTTTCACATAGCGGGGTTGAACTCAGCAAAGAAAAGACCACATTATTATTGGGGATTGAAGTAAGGTGAGAGAGTGAGTGGTGATGTCAGGGGGTATAAAATGGAGAAAAGAGAAGAAGAAAGTCTTGGTGAATGACCCCATTTTTTTTGATGAACCTAGAAGTGAAATCCTCACTTATGAGAGTAGGAGGAAGGGATTCCATGGGAGGTTTAGGGATTCCATGGGAGGTTTAGGAATAAAAAGTAAGATTTAGTACAGCCATTGTAGGGATTGGATACTTAGCCAATTAGAGAGAAGTAAAATAATTGCCTTGCAGTGAAGGCCTGTTTGAGATGAGATAACATAAATTTGCAGGTTGCCTATTTAGTACAGTTTCATGATTTCCTCTCATTTTAATCAGCATCATACATTAAGAGCAAAGGAGGAAGATGGTAGCATTCATATGGACTTGGAGCTTGGAAAAATGTGATAAGCAGTTGGACAAAGGGACAAGATATTTGAGAGCAGAGGATGCTGTAGAGCTGAACTGGTTCTCCAAGGAGCTGAATTCAAGAAGGGAAGAAAACGTACCCAGAGCAAGAATGATGGCTTGGGAAGCTACTGAGAGATGGATATATTATTGTTCACAGTAAAGGTGAAGCAAAGAAGCCAGGATCATAGAGAGTATGGAATGGCGGAAAAATAAAATAAAGGAATTTGCAAGTTGATGTATATGGAAGTCAAATACATAATGGTAATGTTGTTACCATTCTTGTGTGTAACTGAGGTTGAACAGGAGAGATCATGGGAGCTGAGGTGATTGGAGAAATAAAAAATAAGAGTATTGAGGGTGTCAGATGTATATTGAAAGCTTGCATGAGGACAGGAGTTGGAATTAAAATGAAGACTGTGAACTAGGCACCAAACTCACTGAGGAAGGAAAAAGAATGATGTGACAGTCAGTAGTTAACAGCCACCAGAATCTGAAATTGGGTAATAAAATTTGGATGGTGTGAATTTTGAAAGAGAAGTTGCTGAGTGATAGTGGTAGAGAGAATCTGGAAGTAGCAACAGGGAACATCTACTACTTTCTCACAGTGACTGATAAGCAGAGACGTGAAAAAAATGTATACTGGAAGACTGGCCAGAGATTCAGAGTTATCTGGAAGGAGCCAGGTCTCAGTGAGTGCTAAAAGATGGAGGGTCTGAAAAAGAAGTTTAAGATGAGGGGAATCTATTTAATTATGGAGCAGGCATTCATAGTGCTTCTTAAAGTGTGGGTCATAACTCCATATGGAGCCAAGAAAATTTTGCAACAGTGAAAGGTTTCTGAACACACTACTACCAAAAGTTAATTCAAAATCAAATGCATAATGAATCTGGCAGATCTTGGACATGTAGCATCACACAACTTCGCTGTAGTTCTCAACACAAAGCATATGCATTTTGCACTTCCCATGCCCTCAGGCCGTGCAATGCCAACTAATGCTGCCAAAACCAAATTTCAAGTGGAAAAGGTTTAAGAAGTACTATTCTAGAGGATACAAAAGAAAGGAGGAGGGAGATCTAAAGTGGGATATTGAGGACTTAGGACTGAGGTGGATGGGAATGAAGGAGTGGAAAGTTGAGGCTAGAAGGGAAGATCTGCTCCTGGCAGTGGAGGGTCAGTATTACTGGAATAAGAAGAGTGGGTGAGAGAATGTTATTTTATGAGGAATGAATCTAGGTAGGAAACAAGTGGATGGGGATAGGTGCACTGTGGAAGGCAGTTGACTAGGGGGTTCAAAGTTGTCCCTGAAGGTCCTAGAAGGCAATGTTGAGTTTATGCCCCATGATCAGCATGAGCAGCAGGATATACATGTCCAGGAGTCCAAACACAAGGCAAGAGGGGACATGATCCAGGACAATTTCTTTGTGACAAGCATGAGAGGGATCTGATTTGGTACTGGTAGGAGAGAAAGAGAGCCTATCAAAGTAACCAGCAAGCTTGGTAGCACAAGCAAGGTCCAGCTTGGCACTATTGTGAATGTTGCCACATCTGTGTGTTTTGCCAGTTGAGCTCATAATCTCCTTGATGCATAGCTAGTTCCTTCCATTTTCCTTTGAACTTGCTGTGATGTTGCTTGTTCAGTCTTTTTCATCAAATATTTGTAGCACTGCTTAAAGAATTATGACTCTGCTGAAGTTGTCATCCAGACATATCAACTAGAATAAAACAAATAAATTCAAGTCTCAAAATAGGTGCCCTTCCCTACTAGACATGCTTCAGTTAACCTGATTTTAGCTTTGGGATTTCACTTTGCTTCCCAATGGTGAATCATTTATGTCCAGTATCAAATGTCCTCAGTGACAGGAAAAACCACAGCATTGAAATGAAGTAGGAAAATTGGTGTTCAAGAAGGTCTGGAGACTTCCGTTAGCAGTGTTCATGTTGTCATATGGCTGATGATGAAGCAGTGTTTATACCCCCTTCTAGACGCTGCACCATTGCTATAGAATGGTTAGCTTTGGGTAGAGGA